>NW_015386503.1:181066-194727 GCF_001527695.2 Protobothrops mucrosquamatus | reverse complement strand
TTTAATTGGAAACACAGCTTGTAATATTTGGTTTTAATTCGGCTTTTATCGGGGTTTATTTTCTGTATTTTTGTATTTTGTAATTTTTTGTATTTTGTGTTTATTATTTGTTTTTAATATGCTGTGAACCGCCCTGAGTCCTATGGGAGAAGGGCGGTATACAAATTAAAATAATAAATAAATAAATAAAATAAATTATTGATGTTCCCTTTATGGACCTTGAGAGGCTGGAGAAAGACACATGTTGAGAAAAATATTGAGAAAATCAATGGGCAACCTCTGGACCTTCCCAGTCCCAATCCTCTGATTCCGTTGACATGCCCAAGTCAGCATCAGGCTAGCCCTACACTCAGTATGTAGGGCTAACCCTACACTCAGTGCACCTAATTTCCTTCCCCTTTCTCTGAACTGTAGAGCAATTTATATTGGGGCTGTGAGAAACAGGGAACACTTTTCAAAGTGCCCTGCCATGAGTAAATTATCCTTTCTTGACACTTGAGAGAATCATGTCTTCCAAAAGCTTAGCAGAGTTGCTTGTAGGGGTTTTGGGGAGTTCTTTCCACATGTGTGAACATGTATAGAACTTTGGTTCACCTGCAGTCCTATCAAAAGTGTTGGAGACAACTTGGGAAAGTCATCAAGACAGTCACTCTGAGCCTTCCAGGGCAGTGGTTCTTGCAATGGGTATAATGAAACAATTTGTAATTGCTTTTTGCAAATTGAGCATTCAATTTGGGACTGCTGCTGCCCAAATGCTTGTGCAAAACTACAGAGCTTCTGAATCTCCCCCCCCCCAAATGTTCAATCATCTTTGTAAAAATTGTAATAAAACTCAATATTCTAAGCTCACTCTGCTAGTTACTGAGATTTACAGAATTACAGTATTATTTGAATAAATTTGGGGAGGGGGTGTTGGAGGGGGCAAAGACATTATTTGAGAGCAAGAAAAGATGTAATTGGGTCAAGCAGTTTAAAAATTCTAGGAGATGCCATTCCCTCAACATTTCCCTCAGGGAGGGAGGGAGGGAGGGAGGGAGGGAGGGAGGAAGGAAGGAAGGAAGGAAGGAAGGAAGGAAGGAAGGAAGGAAGGAAGGAAGGAAGGAAGGAAGGAAGGAAGGAAGGAAGGAAGGAAGGAAGGAAGGAAGGAAGGAATTTCAAAAGCTCCCGTGTCAGTTTTTTCCACTTTTACATCTGCACTGCCATACTACTGGGCAAGGCCACCTTAGATAAGGGTGAAGGTTTGCTCTCCGAGCTTATGGGCTGGTTTTCAAATGTTTCATTATCAGGCTAGGTAACATCTTCAGCAGAGTTTAGGGGATGTCATTATCAGTGTCCCTCTGTTTATAAGGGCTTCAGGTGTGGGTGTGTTGAGGAGGGTCTTGTAATGGGTTTTAGATATTCTAGCACCAAGCAACCAGTCATTCTGTTAATTCCAATGATGCACCTTTCCCACCTTGTATTTTGGGAAACTGATCAAGGATAGCCAGTCTTGCTTGGACCACAGGAAGAGAAACCTAATGACCATAGGCAGAAGCCCCATCAAAATCACTTTGCCCACAGTCTTTGAAACCAACGCTGGCTCTAGAATTATGTTCCATCTCTGATCAGTTGAAGAAAGAGGCTAAAACAGGCTTGTGAAAGAAATCCTAACTTGGTTTAATGCAAAACAAGATGCGATGTGTTCTTTCAGAAGGCTGTACGAGAGGCAAAGAAAAGGCAAGCTCTGTATTACTTCTCTTTTTCTGCAGGCCAAATTGAGTTTGAAGTTCAGGTTATGCAACAACATCACGTTGTCTCATTTTATTAGAGCCCCTGGTTTCTGGAGGTCTTGGCATGGTTTTTCTCTCAATTAACACACTTCTCTTCTTTCCCCCAGAATCCTTCCTGCTATTTTGCATTGTAATAAAATGCCATCTTGAAAGCAGCACAACAGATTTCAGATTGGAAAGCTGAGTTCTCTCCCTTTTCTTTTTCTTTTTTTCTTTTAATGGAATTTGCTAGAGCCAATAAAAGTAGAAAGTCTGCATCTGTGCTAATTAGTTTTGAAGTGGGGCAAGGGGGGGAATGTATCTGTATCTCAAAATGGGAAAGAAAAGAGTCAGCAACAGGAGCCAGACAGTAGCTGTGTCTGTTGGCAACAGGAATAATCTAATAAAACACTCACCTTAAAAAAAAAAAAAACCGATCCAACAACCTTTGGACATTGGTACGTCATCCCAGCAAGAAATATATTCCACTCTTGGTTTGTGTTTCTTGGACCACTGTAGCTTAGGATAGTTGTTATCCCAAGACCATGCCACCAGAGTTGGAATTAATAATATAAACCAGAAGGGTGAGTTCTGATTGACAAGTCTGATTCTCTTAATACCCTGTAGTGAGTCTTCTACCACGGTCAGAAGTTAAAATTTATTTTGACAAGCTTTCTGCTGGTTATGGAAGTGAGGAGCTTTATGCAGGGGTGTCTCGTGATTAAATACAGTATCTGGCATAGATTATCTGCAAAACAAAAAAAGGGAAAGACAGTTTAAGGCCTCTTGATGACAAACTAGATCCTGCAGTGCCTAGAGAGCTTGGTTTTAATTACGTGATTCCCTCTCTTAATAGGAAGGAGTGGACCTTTCTCTGTGCAAAGGCTGACAGGCAGCAATTACACTTGAAAATCAGCACCCAATTAATCTGAAGCAACTTTGTGGGACACTGAAACAAATCAAAATAGTTTTTTTTTCTCTGCTCTAATGCCAGGTAGTTTCTGATTCCCCAGATGGCAATAAGGTATGCAAAATTTCTCAGTTGTGCCAACAATGCATCTAGTTAATCCAGTTTATCATCATAAATAAACTTGCTGGACCAGACGTATTAGGAATTTGGAGAGGATGTCACTTTCACTTTTTACCAACTGGGACAGGTGTGTAGTCACAAAGTGGCTGTCATTTGTGTAATCACTCACAAATTGATTGTTGATGAATGTCTATGGAGATCCTCAATCATCCAGGTCACGGTTGTCCCGAAGGTGCTTTTTTCCCCCCCTTCTTCTTCTTAAAAGGCAACTGGACTTTCTTGGGTTTTTTTTCTTTGAAAATGTTTCACTTCTTATCCAAGAAGCTTCTTCAGTTCTTTAGTTCCACCAATTAGTTAGAACTGAAGAAGCTTCTTGGATGATAAACAAAATGTTTTCATAGGAAAAAACCAAGAAAGCCTTTTGATTGTTGATGAGAAAGTGAGGCATGATGCTTTGCACCTAGGATGCATTTGTTTGGT
This sequence comes from Protobothrops mucrosquamatus, assembly GCF_001527695.2. Classification (NCBI taxonomy): domain Eukaryota; kingdom Metazoa; phylum Chordata; class Lepidosauria; order Squamata; family Viperidae; genus Protobothrops; species Protobothrops mucrosquamatus. The sequence goes on along the minus strand of NW_015386503.1, from coordinate 191,469 downwards.
CTTTATTTCTAGGCAAGTGGATTTAATAAAAGAATAACAGAGTCGGGAGGGACCTTAGAGGTCTTCTAGTGCAATCCTCTGCTCAAGCAGGAGATTCTATACCAGGGGTGTCAAATTCAATTTCATTGAGGGCCGCATCAGCATTGTGGTTGCCCTCTGGGGGCCAGGTGGGTGTGGCCAGGTGGGTGCGGCCTACTGGGTGGGCATGGATGGAGTGGGTGTGGTTTACTGGGTGGGCATGGCAGCTCTACATCGTTCACGTCAAGGATGCCTGTGGGGGCCTGGGCAGGAGTGAGACAGATCTGAGGGACTCTGGCAGAAGGGGGTGGGACCGATGCAAATGCCAAGGCATGGTCCACTGGAGGAGCCTCACTGTTCCACTCAGGCCATGCAGGGGGGGGGCTTATGGAACTAAGACTGAATGCGTTTCAGCATAGATGGCCACCACAAAATTGTACATTGGCTCCCAGCTGGCCTGGGCCTGGGCCAAGGCAGTGGGGGCCGTTGCCTCACTGTTTCCAGGATGGCTTCTCAGGCCACATGAAACCACTTCGCGGGCCGCATCCAGCCCCCGGGCCTTGTGTTTGACATGTCTGTTCTATACCATTTCATATATGAGAGGAATGCTGTGGACATAATTTACTTGGACTTCAGTAAGGCATTTGATAAAGTACATCACAACCTACTACTTGACAAAATAGAAAAATGTGGGGTAGACAGCATCACCACCAGATGGATCCATAGCTGGCTGATCGGCCGTACTCAGCGAGTGGTCCTCAATGGAACCGCATCTACATGGAGGGAAGTGTGTAGTGGGGTGCCCCAGGGCTCAGTTCTGGGCCCAGTGCTCTTCAACATCTTCATCAACGATTTGGATGAGGGAAAAGATGGGTAACTCATCAGATTTGCAGATGACACCAAGCTGGCAGGAATAGCCAACACTACAGAAGACAGGCTTAAGATACAGAAGGATCTGGACAGACTTGAACACTGGGCACTATCTAACAAAATGAAATTCAATGGTGAAAAAATGGTTCTACATTTAGGCAAGAAAAACCAAATGCACAAGTACAGCATAGGTGGCACCTTGCTCAATAGTAGTAACTCTGAGAGGGACCTCGGAGTCCTAGTGGACAATCACCTAAATATGAGCCAGCAGTGTGCTGCAGCTGCCAAAAATGCCAACACAGTGCTAGGCTGCATTAACAGAGGGATAGAATCAAGATCACGTGAAGTGTTAATACCACTTTACAATGCCTTGGTAAGGCCACACTTGGAATACTGCATCCAGTTTTGGTCACCGCGATGTAAAAAAGATGTTGAGACTCTAGAAAGAGTACAGAGAAGAGCAACAAAGATGATTAGGGAACTGGAGGGTAAAGCATACAAAGAACGGCTGCTGGAATTGAGTATGTCTAGTTTAAGGAAGAAAGAGGGGAGACATGATAGCAGTGTTCCAGTATCTCAGGGGCTGCCATAAAGAAGAGGGAGTCAAGCTATTTTCCAAAGCGCCTGAAGACAGGACAAGAAGCAACAGGTGGAAACTAATCAAGGAGAGAAGCAATCTAGAACTAAGGAGAAACTTCCTGACAGTTAGAACAATTAACCAGTGGAACAACCTGCCTCCAGAAGCGGTGAATGCTCCAACACTGGAAGTTTTTAAGAAGAGACTGGACAGCCATTTGTCCGAAATGGTATAGGGTTTCCTGCCTGAGCAGGGGGTTGGACTAGATGACCTTCAAGGTTCCAACTTTATTATTATTATTATTATTATTATTATTATTATTATTATTATTATTATTATTATTATTATTATTATTATTATTATATAAATGATTGTCCAATCTCTTCTTAAAAACCTCCAGTGTTGAAATACCCACAATTTCTGTAGGCAAGTCGATCCACTGTTTAATTGTTCTCAATGTCAGGAAATTTCTCCTTAGTTCTATGTTGGTTCTCTTCTTGATGAGTTTCCATCCATTGTTTCTTGTCCTGCCTTCAGGAGCTTTTTTTTTAAAATTTCCACAGAAAGCACCAGACTCCAATTAAAACTATTTTCCTTTTCTCAGAACATTTCTGGCCTCTATCCAGGGCCCAAAAGGCATCCTGGGAAATAGCAGCATGAAACTGGCTGGTGCTTCACTTGTAGAAAGTGAACCTCTCTATCTTTTAAAAATTTAAACTGAATTTTTTAAAAAAATATGACGAGGCAGGCTATCTTGGGAGTGCCAAAGCACACCATTGCCCATAGCAACTTCTTTGATGAGCCTTAGGATAATCTAGAGCAACCTCAGGAAATCCCAATATTATGACCTGGACTGGGAAGCTGAAAAATGCCTCCCAGACGAAATTGGTGACAAACCACTTCTGTTGTCACAAGAACTATATGAACCTGTTGCTCTATTTACCAAAAATCAAATTTGATTACAGGGCAATTTTGTTTTTTTGTTTTTTTTATTGAGCAAGATCTTACAGCAGAATTTAGGCAGAGATCTTTCAGTCTGCTCTACAAGACTCTTTAATAGGAGATCCTAAAGCAGAGTTGTCCAATCTTGGCAACTTTAAGATCTGTGGGCTTTAATTCCCAGAATTCCCCAGTCAGCTATGCTAGCTGAAAAATTCTGGGACTTAAAGTCCACAAGTCTTAAAGTTGCCAAGATTGGATACCCCTATCCAAGAGCTTGATGTTGGATCTTCCCACTTCCCAAAGATGTGTTCAGTTTTTCAGCTCTGAGGAGTCCTGACTTTGTGGGCATATGCAAACACCTTTTCTAAGCAGTGTAAATCGATATCTCACCCATGCAGAAAGGTGTCATAAAATATCATGTATTGTCCCAGCTCACCCACAAACATTTCCCTATTCGGAGGCATTAGGAGACCTGGAATGTAAGCAACCTCAGGCAGCATCTAGTTTAAGAAGTCTTCCCAAGGATAGGCTACTTCTGAAAGTGTTCAGGGTTGGGCAGCTTGTCTTTCACGAGTGCCATGTGGCAGGGTGAGCTCCTGTTACCTGTCCCAGCTCCTGCCAACCTAGTAGTTCAAAAGCATGCAAAGATCCTGGAGCACTGGGGAACTACCAGAAGACTGGAAAAGAGCTGATGTAGTTCCCATGTTCAAAAAAAGGAAAAAAATGGATCCAGGAAATTACAGACCTATCAGCCTGACCTCAATACCTGGGAAGATTCTGGAAAAGATAATCAAACAACGAATCAGCAAACACCTAGAGGCAAACAAAGTCATTACCAAAAGCCAACATGGTTTGTCAAAAACAGATCATGCTAGACAAATCGTATTGCATTATTTGACCAGGTGACAAAATTAGTGGATCAGAGGATATAATTTACTTGGACTTCAGTAAGGCATTTGATAAAGTAGACCACAACCTACTATTTGATAAGATAGAAAAATGTGGGTTAGACAGCATCACCACCAGATGGATTCGTTGCTGGCTGACTGGCTGTACTCACCGTATGGTTCTCAATGGAACTGCATCTACATGGAGGGAAGTGTGTAGTGGGGTGCCCCAGGGCTCTGTTCTGGGCCCAGTGCTCTTCAACATCTTCATCAATGATTTGGATGAGGGAATAGATGGGTAACTCATCAAATTTGCAGATGACACCAAACTGGCATGAATAGCCAACACTTCAGAAGAGAGGCTTAAGATACAGAAGGATCTTGACAGATTTGAACATTAGGTATTATCTAACAAAATAAAATTCAATGGTGAAAAAAGTAAGGTTCTACATTTAGGCAAGAAAAACCAAATGCACAGGTATAGTATAGGTGGTACCTTGCTCAATAGTAGCAACTGTGAGAGGGAGCTCGAATTGTCTTAGTGGATAATCACTTAAATATGAGCCAGCAGTGTGCTGCAGCTGCCAAAAAAGCCAACACAGTGCTAGGCTGCATTAACAGAAGGATAGAATCAAGATCACATGAAATGTTAATACCACTTTACAATGCCTTGGTAAAGCCACACCTGGAATATTGCATCCAGTTTTGGTCATCACGAAGTAAAAAAAAGATGTTGAGACTCTAGAAAGAGTACAGAGAAGAGCAACAAAGACAATTAGGGGACTGGAGGCTAAAACAAAGAAGGAACGGTTGCTGGAATGACCATAGAAGCATCTTTGGACAACTGTGGCTCTTTCGTTGTGAAGCAGAGATGAGCACCGTCCCTAGAGTTGGATATAATTGGATAGGAAAAATCTTTACCTTTATTTAATTTCTGAAACATGAAGTGCTGCGGTCAAACCAGCTAGGAAAGCCATAGGCCTTAAATTGAAGGTAGCACGTTCTGGTCAGTAATAATACAACAACACCCCCTCCCCCCCCCCAAATGAAGAACTCATGGACATTGTCTTTTGTAGTCTGTAGCTTCTTGTCCTTTTGGACCACGTTCAGGCTTAGATCTAAATGCAAGTTCTTTAGAAAACACGTTTTCCTACTTCGCAAGAAAACCATATCCAAGCTGGCATCCGGATTTAGCTGAAAGATTTCATCTTGAATTCATTTACATTTGGCGTTTGCATGCTGATGTCTTTGACACCCCAATGGTTAGATTTCAAAGCCTGTTTCCCCTCTTTTATCTGCACTGAATGAGACATCTCAGTAAGCTGCAGATAAAGGCGGAAGTCCTTTGTCTGAGACTGCAGAGGCATGGCCAGCTGTGAAGAAAACTTGCTGAAGTTTCAAGGCAGCTTGTCTCATTTCGAGCAACAGCAGTGACTCTGTTTAAAAAAGAAAAAAAAAAGGAGGATGGGAATGACATTTCTTGCCCAAACCGTTGTGAAAAAGCTTGTGTGTGTGTGTGTCTCCCCATCCCCTTCTGAACTTCCTGCTGACTTGTTTTGGCATGGTTTGTTGGGATGGGCTAGCAGCACAGTGGTCCCACAGTTTTTGTGACCATTGTAATTATTTCTGTTGTGCATATATCCCTTTAAAATGTTTTGAGTACCTTTCTATGAGATGTAATTTTAAACAATAGTATAAACCAAATAATAAATAATCTTTGTAACCCCCCATTTAACAAAGAACCAATAAAAATGACAGCATATAATAGAAAATTCACCCAAATACCAGATTTTTTTTTTTTAAATGTAATCCTCCCTTCCCCCTTGGATTTTATAAATCTTTTGGACTTTGTGGAATTTGACCTCTTGAGGCAGTCAAAGTATTATTTCCTAAATCTACATTACTCAATCTCTTTTTTAAGATCAGGGATGGGGAACTGTGCCTTTTAGAGAGCCAGCATGGTATACTGGTTAAGTTAACTAGTTTAGAAACTAGGGGATGGTAAGTTCTAGTCCTGCTTTAGGTACCAAAACTGGCAGGGTACTTTGGGCCAGTCATTCTTTCTCAGCCCAACCCATTTCTGGAATTATTATTGTGGGGCAAATAGGAGGAGGAAGGAGTATTAGGTATTTTGCTGTCTTGAATTATTTATATATATATATATATATAAGATAAAGGCAGGAAATAAATAAACAACCAGTGATCATGGCTACTGAAAGTTGTTTCATGTTGTTGATATTGCAATTTGCATTTTGCCCTTCCTCAGAGAAGGCACTCAATGTACGTAAAAGTGAATTTTCTTTGAATGCATTTGGATCCTTTGTGATTATATACTTGTAAAAATTAATGTAATTTTCTCAATACCAAAAGGGAAGTGGTTGCCATTGCCCACAGCTGTGAGATTCCCAAGTTGCCCCCTATTCAAATACTAACTTGACAGCTCTTCAAGGTAGTCCAGGTCAGGAAACAGAAACTGATACTAATTCTGTAGTATCAGAATTAGATAATTAACTTAACTTAAATTAATAATCATTATCCTTCACGAGTCTGGAATTATGAGATCATCAATTTCTCTGTGAACTTAACTGGAAACTGGGCATCTGATGCTAGGGCAAGGAAAATATTCTTTCATAATGATCTTAAACCTTTAAACATGGAGGAATACACCCTCATTTCATATAAAGCTTACTGTTCCCTTTCTGTTCCAAGGATGGAACATTTGGTGTTCCTTAGAATATACATTTATTTTTCCAAAATAAACTGCCTTGGTTTGATAGTTTCTGGAAGTAAATTTTCCAGACCATAAAGTGTTTAGGAGTATTCTCAACATGCCTTAACTCACCTATCCTGCAAAGAATAGACAATTGCCTCTCACTCATTTAATTGTTCAAGAGGGGCAAGATTTGAGAAATCTGGTCTTAGTTCTCATCTCTCCACACATCCTGACCCTGTAATTCAGCAATATCTAAAAAAACTAGTCCTGGATGCATGTCCATGCCTTTGGTCCCACATGTTTACATTTTAGATTTTACATTATTTGGGGAAGAACATTCCTGATTTATCTGATGTATTGGAGGTCTGTGGCAGAGGGCATTCTACTATTTGGCACCCACCAGTTGAATTGGGATGCCTAGGTACATGGGAATTTGGGGAATTTTAGTCCCAATACATAACAACAACAACAACAACAACAACAACAACAACAAAACAACAATAATAATAATAATAATAATAATAGTGTTGAAGAAAGCTAATATACAAAGCAAATCCATTTCATTTCAAGGAAAAGGTCTGGTGTTTTGTTTTGTTTTTAGTAGTTCTATAGAGATTATAGAATTAAGTAACCAATTCAGATGTAAAAAATACTATTTATAAAGGAAAAGGCAATTATATTCCTGATTTGTTTTTCATCATGGTTCGGGATCTTGCTGGCTATTTCTGGTTTATACAGAAACTGAAAATGGATTTGAGATTTTGAAGATGCATCCCATAAGAAGCCTGGGCAGTCTTCTTGATCTTTTTGGCACACCACTCATAGAGTTTTTAGCATGCCATGTAAAACAAAAGTATTATAAATGAAAAGCAAGTTTCAAACCCAGCAGAGAAGGAACAACAGCCACATTCTCACATTCTTTTGTATGCAAAAAGCTGCTCTTCAATTCCAAAGAGAAACTCAGTCTGTTTACGCAAAGGACAACATTGTTCTTCTCAAAATCCTTCAAAAGCATCACATAGAATTGTGATGGGAAGGACACCTATTCCAGATGTGCACAGTGATGCCATCCCATGAAATAGGTGGCACTTGGGAAGAAGGAGTTGGTCTATTGACAGCCTCCTTGTCATGCAGAAAAGCTACCATCAGTGTGTCTTGGAGGGGGCAGGGACGAAGGCTTTCAACATAACTCCCATCCATCATGAGGAATGTCTCCAAATCCACATTTCAATTTCATTATAGCCATTTTGAAAAGGAAAAAAAAAATCTGTTCACAAGATCAGCCAATGAAAAAAAATCAATCCACTACCGAGATAACTGCAGTTTATATAAACAAGCAATGTTAAATATATGGGTTAAAGAACTGTTACCTGGCAGTGTGTATATAAAGTCTATTTAAATGGAGCACCAGTGGTTTGTTTAGAAAGCATTTAACTTAATAAGTGATTGGCAGGGCTGGCAATCAGATTGTGTGTGTGTGTGTGTGTGTGTGAGAGAGAGAGAGAGAGAGAGAGAGACAGAGACAGAGACAGAGACAGAGACAGAGAGACAGAGAGAGACAGAGAGAGACAGAGACAGAGACAGAGAGAGAGAGAGATTTGGCATGTCTCATAAATTGCTAGTTCGATTTTTAATTTTAATTTAACTTTATTTCTCTAAATCAGCTGAAATACAAATGTAAGATAAACTGTATTGGTCAAAAGAAAAAAGCTTAAGGCAATCTTTTTATCTAAGTAATAAAAGGATTATCCCAACATTGACCTAGACAAAAAAGCCAAACATTATGTGGTCTTTCAAGCTCTGCAGTTCTAAAAAGCAGGCTGGGCGGCTGGAAAGTGGGATACAAAGCTGGCTTGGTTCTATCTCACATGGTTTGCCAGCCTTCATGATAGCATCTCTAAAACCAGGAAACTCCAAAAGAAGGAGAAGGAGAAGGAGAAGGAGAAGGAGAAGAAGAAGAAGAAGAAGAAGAAGAAGAAGAAGAAGAAGAAGAAGAAGAAGAAGAAGAAGAAGAAGAAGAAGAAGAAGAAGAAGAAGAAGAAGAAGAAGAAGAAGATGATGATGATGATGATGATGATGATGATTTCTCCCCCTGTTCCAAACTTCCACCCTGTGAAGACCCACGATGGAAGTTTGAGTTGACCCAGAACACTGTACCTAGTTATTTGCATCTGGGTTTTTGAGATTGTTGAAAAGTTCCTATTCCAGGATAGAATTATTTTGCTCTGAACTGCAACAGCTTCAGTGCAGGAGGATGCTCTTGGTCCAGTTCTTAATAGTTTTGCACATATGTTGTCTCCTGCTTCACAATAATTAACATCAGCACAATTTATCTTAAAAATTCATGCCAAGTGAACTTTATCTCAAAATGACATACCGTTGGAATTCAGAGAAGTGCAAAAACAAACAAACAAACAAGTGGATTGCTAAATACAGATTTAGAATCTCTATAGCCTACCTAATGGATCAACTATTAAAAATACACAACTGCAATACTATATGGACATTAATCTCTATTCGATTCTTTCGATTTTTTGATAACGTATGATTTGTGATGGGAATTTTATTCTGACTTTAGTCTGGGATTCAAAATTGGGAAACGAAAATAACAGTTTGCTTCTGCCTTCCCTTCCGCCTGTCATGTGGTTTGCACAGATTTTTCACTTGGCACAGAGTCAGTCTTCACAAAATCAATAAGGGAGAACCTCTCTGTGTGCATCTGCGGCCACGAGTTCCACACAAGGACTTTAATATAACCCCAGTTCCAATCAAGCTGCCAAACCGAGACCATTTCACGAACCATTAGCCGTGACAATAAGGATCTATGGCCCCCGAAGGAGCTCTGAGGGTTAAGTTTCTCAGAGCATGGAAAAATCAGATGGGTCTGACTCAAATAAGCTGCCTGTCTGGGTAACATCAAGAGTTCCCTCAATGCTCTGTCATGTGGCCGATAGTTTGCATGCCTGAAAACTGTATAGGAATGCAATATTTCCTACGCAATGTGTGGTTTGCTCCCTCTGCTCCAGCTGTATTTTCTTTGCCATGTTCTTGGGTTCTGACACTGCTTAGGGCAAGCCCAACAGGGCTGCAGAAAATGCACATTCTCCTATCCTTTCTCCCCCCCCCCCTTTGAAAGAGCACTGAAACACATTGGGTCCCCTGGGCACGTGGCTCAGCTTAGAAAGAGCTCCACTTAATAAGGGGCGAGTAGAAAGGAGGGTAAGATTTGTGTGTGATCTTGATGGACAGGAGGAAGCAAAAAAGAGGCATGGTTATCATCACGGAAGAAAAAAAAGAAGAGAAAAGGATAATGACCATATGGTTACAACTTTATTACGGACTCCAAATTAAAGAATAAATAAAGCATGATTTCTGGCTGTACCTATGAGCATTTAGAAGAGATACAAATCCTTATTTATTTCCTTCTTTCAATATTTAGTACAAAAACAGGAAGATGGAAAAGAACAACTAAAATATAGCAAAGTCTACCAGGGAACAATAAATTACCTAGAATCTATTGAATGTGCAGTATAGAAATGTTTTTACAGTATGAAATGAACAATTTTAAAAAAAAAACTAGGTTAAAAATGTTTTCTGAAGATAGGTTATTTAACATTTTATTTTCCATTAAACTAAAGTAAGGCTGACGTTCTACAGATACAGCTTTTCCATATCTGTTATTCCAGAAATATTGTTTTCAGAATAATTATCATTTATTTATCTGTTTAAATATTTTATGAATATGTCAAACAGTTCTACTTTAATTTGGGCATGTGTGAAGATGCAAGGTGAACTTATTAAAGAAGAACAGGTGGAAAAATGAAAGGAAAAATGGATAAAAAGTAGTAGTCTCATCCTGAATCTTTCTGATCATTATTCCCCCCCCAAAAAAAAAACTTTAGTGCCTTCTTTTCCCTTCACACAACGTGATAGAGCCTCTGTTCCATTTTTTCCCCCAGAATGATTGCCTTACCACACCACAGTCCCTGGGTCATGCAGTATTAATGAACAATGTCTGGGGGGGGGGGGATTAAAGGAAGGAAGGAAAGAAGGAAGGAAGATGTATGTTTGTGTGTGTGTGTGTGTGTGTGTGTGTGTGTGTGTGTGTGTGTGTGTATATATATATATATATATATATATATATATATATATATATATATATATATATGAATGCTTTTTTCTTTTAGAGCACCCTGCCGGCCCAAATATGGGAAAGAGAAGTCTTTTGCCTGTATCAGCTCAACCTAGAGCCATCCACAGGCAGCAGTCGCTTAACTGCGACATCATATGTGTTCCAAAATTTGAATTGCTAACAAAGAATTAAGGGAGAACTGGGATAGCTATTTCAAACCTTATTTGGTTTTCATCAGCCAGACATACCCTTCTGAGATTCGAA
>NW_015386503.1:107129-180966 GCF_001527695.2 Protobothrops mucrosquamatus | reverse complement strand
TCTGCATGTTCAATATATATATTGAAAGTTTTAATAGCAATAGTTAAGCTGTCTGCATGTTAAGCTGTCTGCATGTTCAATATATATATTGAAAGTTTTAATAGCAATAGTAAGAACTAATACAACTTAAATAGATTGAAAAAAGAATAAAGAGAATGTAGAAATAAAAGGAATGTTTAAGTGATCCCTCTCACAGTTATTGTTTTTGAGCCAGGTTTCACCTAATCTGTACTTGTTCCTTTGGTTTTTCCTGCCTAAATGTAAAACCTTGCTTTTCTCCACATTAAATTTCATGTTGTTGGACAGGGCCCATTGTTCAAGTCTGTCAAGATCTTTTCCATCACTCTCTACTTCATTATGTTTTTCTTTTTTATTATTTCTTCTTGATCTTTACTCTTTGCTCTCTACCTCCTTATGTGATTGGTTATCTAGTGGTTTTTGTTTGAAATTAGGTTCTAAAGGTTGTGAAGATTGCCCCTCTCCCCCCCTCAATTCTAGGTACTGGATTAGGAGCAGGGAGACTCATGTTCCTAGTCTGCCTTAGGAAATTTTCTGAGTGATCTTGAACCAGTCCTTTTCTCTGAGCCCAACGTACATTATATTATTATGAGGGGAAAAATGAGAAAGGGGAACACTAACTAAACTCCCTTGAGCGCCTGGATAATTACAATTCTAATAAATGAGAGAAGGTATCACAAGTAATTTGAGGCAATGGCCATTCTAGGAATGATTCCAACCAATTCACATTCTTCAGGCTCAGTATTAATAATGCCTGTTCATAATATTAGGGATCAAACTGGGAGGTGGGAGTGGGCATGGGAAAAAGAGAGAGGGAAACTAACCTCAAAGTATCCTGTTTCCATCTTTCAGGATAATAGGCTTTGGTTTCTTTAAAAAAAACATGGTTTTAGTTTTTTCTCCTTGTTTTCTGCAAATATATCATTATTTCATATGTATATAACCAGATCCCAAACAAATCAGTTTAAAAGTCTGAAAATTCTCACATATATTTTATAGCTCTGGTGAATGCACTACCAAGGCAAACAGGGCAAAAATAATTGGAAATGTTTTATGTCAGAGTAGCCATTTCTCATTAGCACTAAAAAAAAAAATATCATTTAGACTCACCTCACATTCAAGTAAGTGAGTCTAAATTTCTTTTCTGTTATGTCTGTTCTGCCCACTGTATACATTACAGCTGAAAGTAATCATGAGGTGTGTTGTTTATACTTAAACACACACATGCAGGGTGACTCATGTGTGTCAAAATAACTTCACTGTTATGGTACGATTTCCTAACAACTGAAATAGACCAGTGGTTCCCAAATTTTTTAAGTATAAAGACCTCTTTTTCGAGTGTCACAGATTTTTGCAGGCTCCTACACAATAGCAGCTATACCTTTAGCATCAACTGAAACTTATTCACAAAAAGCTCCCACCAATTCAGAAACACTTTTAAATAAATTCATATTGTATGAATCACAACAGCATTTGGAAAAATGTACTGAAGGTATATTTGCTGATTAATTACATGGAGTCATTTCATTAGATAGATGGAGTTCTTTTGCATCTTTCAGTCATTGGAAATGTGGCCGAAGCAATGATCATTTCAACTATTAAGATATTGATGCAACAAGGGTAGAAAATCTAATTTCACTTACATAGGTTCTGGAAAAAGGTTTCAGACAATTTGTCAGACAATTTTAGGTATGAGTCCTTAGTGCTCTTTGAACCCTGGTGGCACAATGGTTAAAGTGAAATATTGCACGCTAACTCTGCCTACAGCCTGGAGTTTGATCCTGATGGACTCAAGGTTGACTCAGCCTTCCATCCTTCTGAGATCAATAAAATGATCTCAATTTGTTGGGGGCAATATGCAAATAATGCCTTCTACATTATAAACCACTTAGGGAGTGCTCTAAAGCGCTGTGGGGTGATATATAGTATAAGACTAAATGCTATTGCTATTGGTTGTTTTCTTGCAGATATTTCATTAGCCAAACTACTGTAGGTAACATTATCAGTGCAATTCTAGGTATTCAGTAAGAACACATTATACACACAAAAACACACACCTTTTTCTTCCTCATTTTAGCCTTTAAGAAAAATCCTTCCTCTGATGCTGAGCTGAAGAAGCTTCTTGAATGAGAAGTGAAACATCTTCAAGGATAAACAAAGTCCAGTTGCTTTTGAAGAAGCAATTTTTTTTCAGAAGGGAATCACATCTCAAGGCCAGTTCAGGAAGAGGAGGATGAAAGCCCTGACAGATCTGGAGCCCAACAGCTAGTAAACAACTAGCAAATCCAAGCTAAAGAGGGCAGCCATGGTTTAAAGGACTCATTCTATAAAAGAAAGGGATAGGAGCCCCTGGGGTTGTGGGGCCTGATAACCTGGCTGCAAGTGATCGAATCACAGATGCTCAATGCAGTAGAAGTGGCTTTCAGAGAAAGGGAGGGGAGAATAGTCAGGCAGACGAATGAGTGAGCTACTCATTGTTTCTGGAGGGCAGCCATCTTAGGATCAAGGTTGATAGGCACAGTGTAAGGACCACTGGTGTCTCCACCCATCTGCCTCATAGGCCAGCCTGGTATTTCTCTCCCTCCAATCTCACCCAATGATCACACTCCCCCTGCAATAACGTTGTCGGTTCTGCCCACAGTATGGAAACCACTGACCTAAATTGTATTAAAGAATGGATTAAAAAAAATAGAATTTGTCAAACAGAGATACTTCCACAGACAGCTCCACGATCAGAAGAAACCACAAGCTACAAATTTAGACCTTCAGTTACACCAGCAGGAGCTGTTTCTTATGCCTTTGACATCATTTCAACACCAGTTGTTTCCCCCATGATAGAGCTGTTTCTGCTTCAGGTGTCTCTTCTGAGGATTATTAGGTAGGTAGAAAAGGTGATTTTATGGAATCCACATGTTACTGATACTACAACCCAAATAAGAATGATTTCTTTTACCAGTGGTTTTATGAAGTTGAATAAAATGGGACCCAAAGATGAAAGCTTGCAATACTTCTTAACCTAAAACCTTGGCTTGGGGGGGGGGGGGAATCCCTCAACATAGTCTTGTGATACCTACTTGCCAGAAGAGATGAGGACCATCGTTGCACTATGATCTTAATGGAATCCTGATACTGTCTCCAGCATCAATACTGTATTAACATTGTATTACTACAACTTCATGTTGGCATACATGATAATTATGGGCCAATGATTACCACTTTCTCCCCATTCCTCAAGCTGTGTCTGGGACCTGATATATACTGTATATTCCTTCCATTCAATTCTGTCTGGTTCTCAGAGGCTGCCTGAACAAGTCCCTGCAGTTTTCTTGTCTCCTTCCTAGGGCTATGAGAAAGTGACTGGCCCAAGGTCACCTAACTGTCTTTGGGCGTAAGCAAGACTCTTGATCTCACAGTTTCTAGCTTGGTGTCTTAACCATTACACCAAACTGTCTCTTGATAAAAGAGCCCTTCAGTCACACTTCTTTATGCAACTAGCTTTTAATAATATCCTCATGTAATTATGACTGAAGCTGCAATCTTGTACATATCTTCTTAAAATTCAGTGGGATTTGCGTTTTGTTGCATAGGTTTTCCATCTTAAATGCACTTTATAAGTGGGAGTAAGTCCTGCTGAACCACTGTGGGTTTCTTATCTGAATAAAAGTGGCTTAAGCTTGCCCTGCCCATTTTGTTAAAAGCAGTAAAACTTGAGTTGCTGCTAACTTTAGTGAGCTGGGGCCAAAGTAGAATTTTTTTTGGGTTATTTTTTTTCCTCCTTATTTGGCAGCAGGGCCCAGAATAAAACATTCTCCATGCCTGTCTTTAGTCACAGCAACATTGTTGTAGGCCTCAGGACCTCCTTGTTTGTCCTTTGTATCTTTGGTTGCTAACTAATAGGAGTAGCGACTCAGACCATTTGTGTATTTATTATTTCTTGCCCTAAAATGTGACCACATAATGAAGAGGGGGACGCATATCTGGCAAGGAGTATAGGAAAAACGCTTGGAAAATTCTTCTTGTTATTCTTTGAGTCTGATGTTAACACAATATTTCTGGACGATGTGATTTTAAGGAACAGCAGCGGCGGCGGCCACTAGCTGGGTGTCTGCCCTGTTTGAAACAAGCAGCTGCACATTTTCACATCCTGTCCAGAGAAAGCTGCTGTAATACCTTCCAAAATGCAAACTTTTCATTGAATAAATCTTTACTTGACCAAACAAACAGAAGTATACAGAGTGATTTCACAGTAGACCTGCCCTCTTGCTTGCTTTCTATCACAGGTCTTCTGAATATGCTTGTACTTTGGGAGGTATAGAGCTGGGGTATAAAAACAGAATAAAAATTCAACATTAAAAGGGGAGGGGAGGAAATCCTTAGCACTTACTTGTCATCATTTTTGATTGACCCAGCCTCTTTGCAACCCAGACCTTCTGACTTTAATATATTACTCCTTAAAAAAGCTAACAAGGAAAACTTTGGATTGTACCAGTTTAATGTCCACATGGGGAAGGATTCATCTCTGCTAACAGGGTTATTGTTGTGAGGAAAATAGTAGGAGGACGAAGGAGTATTAGATATGTTCACTGCCTTGTTCTTTATAAAAATAATGACAGGATAAAGATAGCTAGATGATAGATAGCTAGATGATAGATAGCTAGATAGATAGATAAATAGATAGGTAGGTAGGTAGGTAGGTAGATGATAATAATAATAATAATGATGATGATGATGATGATGATGATGATGATGATGATGATGATGATGATGATGATGATCATAAAGTTGGAAGGGACCTTGGAGGTCATCTAGTCCAACCCCCTGCTCAGGCAGGTAACCCTATACCATTTCGGACAAATGGCTGTCCAGTTTCTTCTTAAAAACTTCCAGTGTTAGAGCATTCACCGCTTCTGGAGGCAGGTTGTTCTACTGGTTAATTGTTCTAACTGTCAGGAAGTTTCTCCTTAGTTCTAGGTTGCTTCTCTCTTTGGTTAGTTTCCACCCGTTGCTTCTTGTCCTGCCTCCAGGCGCTTTGGAAAATAGCTTGACTCCCTCTTCTTTGTGGCAGCCCCTGAGATATTGGAACACTGCTATCATGTCCCCCCTTGTCCTTCTCTTCATTAAACTAGACATACCAAATTCCAGATAGATAGATAGATAGATAGATAGATAGATAGATAGATAGATAGATAGATAGATAGATAGATAGATAGATAGATAGATAGATAGATAGATAGATATTTTTGAATGCTTCCTTATAATTTAAACACTACCACTAAGTCAATTTGAATCTTTTATTTTCTAACAGCTGTCCTACCACATGTAAGGTATGTGTTTTTGCTTGTTTGCTTGTTTAATGTGAGAAGAATTCAAAAATATGACACAAACATCTGGTTTCATTGTGAAGCATTTCTGTCTTGGGGAAGTTCTAAAGAAGGACCACATAGCTTGCTTTCTGCACATGGGAAAAATATTCATCTTCCCATTTGCCACAGGAGAAAAGACTGAAAGTTTCCTCCCAAGTTTCAATATTAAAATAAAACAGGGGAGCAAGACAATCTTGTGGTTTGCATACCAAAATCAGGGCAACCAGACATGAATGCCAAAAAATTAAATGCTAACTAAGTTGCAGCAAATATACAAATATTTCTACCTCTTGGCTGTAGCTTATTCTTCCTTTTCAGTGATGGCAAACCTTTTGGGGGTCAACATGTCAGAAATTTGGACTGATTCTGCTGGTATGACACACACACACACACACACCCAAACAAAAGAGAATCAATTACCTATTCCCCCCCTCCCCATCTAGGCCTCCCTGATAGTGCCAAGGCTGGACCTGAAGTAAAGGCCACGCCTCAATTTCAGCCCTAGTGCCACTGCTTCCACTCTACTAGGTGGCCTCATGCTATTCCCTCATGCTATTCCCCAAGGTGTGTGAGGTTTGGGGAATGGTGTGATTGCCTCCATGGCCCAGAGCTCCTCAGGACCTGCCATGCACTGCTTCCCTTCAGGGCATGTTCTCTTTTTGTTGACAAGTTTCTGAGGTCTACCTGAGGCTGCTCTGGGTCACATGAGGCCTTCGTTCTTGAGGCTACTTTGGAGAATGCTCTTCCACAGCCTCTGCAGCCTCTAAAAACTGCAAAAACATGCCCCATTGCACACAAATTTCTGGTTCTGGGAGCCATGCAAGAGCACGGTCCTTTTGCATGGCTTCTGGAGGTTATGCAAGAAAACACTCTAATATCATGCAGTCTCTACAGCCTCCGAAAATGACATGAGAACAGGTTAGTAAGATTGACAAAGCTGGAGTTTTAATACTTTATATTTAACATGAGTTTACCCAATATTGTAATTTCAGGCAAACAAACTGAAAGATATCCTCTTCTGAAATTTGCTGTACGTCTTAAGTGTAATCCTCCAATCAGAAGATATGTAACAAAATGTGAATATCAGGGAAAGTCTGCACAAAATAGATATTTTTGTGAAATTAATATAATATATATATTTTGCATTATATTAATTACTTGCAGCGTTTCACGTAATCTAAAACTACACCAAGAAATGTGTTGATTGCTGCAGAAATAGGATTGTATTGGATTTGTGGCTGGGAAAAATGAGGAACAGAGTGAATGTGAAATTTCAGAATTCTTTCATCCCTAATGAATTTTCTGGATTCTGAAATGTATCCTTTCAAACTTAAGAAGGGCATTCATAGATTCAGAAGTAAACACACACAAACATGCATACTTGTCAAAAAAATACCTACAGAATATTAATCATATCCCAGGCTTGAAAGCATTGCTGTATCTTCCATATATTAATGAATGTTTCCCCTACCCTCTAGTTAAAACTTCATAGACGATAATAGGATACCCCAGCACAAATGAAGCTCTGGATTGTAGCTAAATTAGTTTTTTTTCCCTAAAAGACTTACTTTACATGCAGTCAGAGAAAATCTTATTGACTTAATTACCTCAAAATTAGAAAATGAGCATTTGGAATTTGTGCCTGTTCCAGTTCTTAAATCTGTCTCTGTTCAGAAATGTGTTGTGACGAAACTTGGCCAACTTTAATAAAAGCAGATATTTTACTGAGATTCGGTTTCACCCAATGTCATTTGGTGGAGTCCTGTGGAATGTTTAATACGACATTGTTCTTATCAAGCCGCTGTAGAATAGACAGCTCCTTGGAAACATTGCTTGCCTTTATTAAAAGCACTTGGAAGGTTGCACATGAGAAAAATCAGGTCAGACATAATAACATCCACATTTATTTGGAGGGGTTCCCACCTGTTGGATTACTCTTCAGATGTTTTGGCCTACAGCTCTTAGCATCTTCAGCCTGCACTGACCAACCTCACTGATCCAAGCTTATAGGAACAATGTTATCGTCATCAGCCATTCACTTATGTCCAGCCCTTGACCACTCTATGGATCAGAACTCTCCATGCCCCTCTGTCTTGCACCACCTCCTTCAGATCTGCCATGGTCATCCCGGTGTCATTGTTTATAGTGTTCAACCAGCAATACTAGATTGGCCCTTTCTCCTTTTTCTACTGATCATTCTTGTGAGAACAGTAGTTCAAAATTTTGGGAAAAGGTAGTCAAGCCAACCAACTGAGTAGTCATCTCAATCAAAAGGATCAAATCTTTTGACATTTCTCATCAAAACTAGGAAACAAAGGAAGGACTTGAACTTAGTAGCTGTTTCTGGATGTGCTGCCTCTAGTGCTAATTGAGTGATAGGAGTAAGGGACTGGTGAAAATGCCATTTCCTGAAAAGGAAATCAATATAGTAAATCTGAGTAATTGGGAACTCAGTTTTTTTTTTTTAATGATCCTAACTGTGAGATATAGAACCGTCTCCGGTTAGTCAAGCGACCTCGTTTCTCAAAACTCCAGCCCATGGCAAGAACAAAAATACCCAGCCCTGTAGTTCCATTTAGCTTTTGCTCTTGAAGGGGGAAGAGGCAGGGCAGCCAAACTGAGCAGGAGAGGATTGCAAGTATCTTGGTTGCTGTGTTGCAATCCCAGTTCTACTGGGAAAGAGCACTTTGAAGTTCTCCCTTTGCTTTGTAGCAGCTCATCTTCTCTGGAGCCAGATGGTGCCACTGAAGTGAGATTTTGCTCTAACCTCCAGTGATGTTGCTCACTCTTCTCAAACTGAGTGGCAAGATGATCTGGCAGTCAGTCTTAATCCGCCTCTCCTCTGGGATAGGGTATAGAATTGTAGTGTTAAGCTACTGTTTTGACATAGTTGGGGGATAATGAGTGTAATAATCTTCATTGTTTATAAAGGCTCTGGAAAACATTGGACCCACAAGAGCTCAGCTTTGTGATGGCACTGAAGAATAGGGTGCATTGTTAAACCCATGTTATGCGCGTAGAAGGAGGTACAAAGATTCTGAAAAGCCATGTCTAGGCATGGCTGAAGCTGGGTTTCAAACAGGGATTTTTCTGCTTCACATATCAATCTCTCTGAAGGATTTCTGCTTTTCTGTTGCCTAAAGCAGGAAGCAAAATATGCTCTGAAAAGGTTGCTCACCCTTGGGGATCTCTTAAGGAAGATGCCATGCAGAACTTCTAGATGAATCTGCATTTGATTTCTTCATTATTCACTATCTGGATAGTCTCCAACACACAGCTCCTTTGTTTCCTGCTGTCCTGAATGCACCACATGAAAACAGAAGGGCATATTGAGAACACTATGCCTGCCGTGAGGATTCAAGTATCCCCATATCAATTCCTTTGCTGTAATTATAATGTAGGAGTAATTAAATATATTAGCTAGGAAACCTAAGGAGATTCTTTCCCTGAAGAGTTTTGAGGGGACTGTTAGTGCATTTGGAAGTGATTAAAGCAGCATTCTTGAATATCAGGGGTGGGAAGCCTTTTTGAGCCTGAAAGTCACACCTGTCTTTCTCCAAGATCTGGAGGTAAGGAGACAAACCAAAGAGAAGAGCACATTTATATATCAGCATACATTTTCACTTGCACAGGTAGGTATAACAGGTATAATAGTCACTGCAGGGAATAGGAGTTGAAAGGTACAGTATTCCTGGAAATAGATGATAAAGAAAATATTTTCTATTTTTGAGAGGCATCATAGTTATCTCATCATTATAAGTGGTTTCTCTCTGCCCCCTTCCCCCAATGTTTCTCCATTGCTGTCAGACCTGCCCCAGTCTGATCCCTTAGGGAAGTAAAACTCTCAACTCCATTTGAAGTGAAAAGGCACTTTTACTAAGAGATGCTGATTGCAATAGAGTCAAGCAGAATCTAAAATTCCTGTGCGCCAATCCAGAAACAAACCCCTCCTTCCCCTAGCCTTCTCCCCATGGTCCATCCATGCATAGCCAATCCAGCAACTGCTGAGATGTTATGAGAAACACTGAGGTGTTTGGGCTGGTGACATTTCCATTCTCAGGGCAAACGGCCTTGAAGTGCCGGCATGCCAGTCCAAACTGGATCCCAAAACATTCTGTTCGTCTTCAACTGTCAATTCCTCCCTCCCAATTTCCCATCATATACAGATTTATTGCCCATTTGTTCACCCCTCCCTTGCCCAATTGATGATAGAATGCCAGCAAGGCACCAAGCTGAAGCTGGTGGATCTGGCAATTGCTTTCCACTTTCTAACCAGGGAAAAATCTTATGGGAGACATCCTCAAATATTGTTTGCCCTGGGAATTTAACTGAGATTCAGGAAACCATGGAGACTTGGAATCCTTGCTGGAATTGTATAGGATTGCACATTTACAGATTTACAGAATAACAGTGCTGGAAGGGACTTGGATATCTTCTTGTTAAATCCTCTGCTTAAGCAGGAGAGTCTGCTTGATGGACAAGAAGCGCTCCTACCCTATCCTTCATTTTCTAAATAAAGTAAGTAGAAGAACATATTTCACCCCAGATAATTTTATCAATTACCCCCTTTTTTGGTGCTGGTTGGGGGACAACGTCTTTTGCTTCAAATGGAAAGAAAATAGCTCAAAGAAATGTAGAAAAAGAGAACTAGTGAGGGAAGTCAGCCCCAGAGAAGGAAATACTAAAAGGGCAGAAATATATATTTCCTCAAAAGGATTTTAAAGGCAGAAACCAACCCTGCCCCAAGTCTCTCTCTCTCTCTCTCTCTTCCAAGCAGAAGCCAGCTCTATACAAATGCAGATGTAAACCATCAGAAAGGCCCCAGCTAAGAGATCAAGAAGACAAAGACCTAAAATCTGCATACCCCACCTGAGATGGGAAATAATAGGACTAACCCATCACCATCAAGAATACCAGAGAGGCACACCTAAACTCAGGTCAGAATACGTGACACAGGAAATATCCTCAAAGTTCATGCCACAGGAACGGGAAACTATTCCAAACAAAAGACTAGAGAGGGTATAAAAACCTACTATCCATGTGCTCAGGTCCTTCTTTTCTCTGGTCTTTCCTGCAAGAACCATCTTTCTGGCTCTTCAATAAACTGCAACCTTCTTCCCAAAACACTTGCCATGTTGTTTATTTATCCCCGGCTTGGATGAACCAGGATGAAGACTTTTCTTTCAACACCAGTTTAAACCTTACTTTTCTTTTAATTTACCCTCTAGCAGCACCCTTGAAGTCTTCTTCAAACAAATAAGATTATGAAAAGATGGAGTGATCAACCATATACAACTCGAAATAACTCAATAACTGGGTAGAAGAAATTCCAGATCTTCTCTTTTAGCTCTATTTAACTGTGTTTTAATGGTTCAGAGAAAAGAGGACTGTTTCATATACCTCTGGACATGGTCATGGGGTTTCTCATACCTATTCAATTTCTTGAGAATAAAGCCTGTTGAGCCTGCCTAGGTTGGTGGTGAAAATTGAGGAAATTCAGGAATTGCGGTAAGTTGCAGAAGTAACTGTGTAAGTTATTGTAAGGAGCATAAGTACAGCAAATAGTATGCATGGCATTCTACGGTTTACAAGGAACATCCTTTAAACTGCTGCTTTTTCACTATGTCTGTAACATTTAAAAAGATATTATGCAAATTGGTAGGTAATAGGCTAAAATCTAATAGATATTGGCTTGAGTTAACATTTTAAACAATGACAAAGCAAATCTTAAGAAATAATATACTGATTTTCTAATAACAACAAAAATATCCTGCTTATCCCTAGACAAGCCCTCTTCCGACACCTGGAGGAAGGGAGAAATAAAACAGCCAATTAGTTTTTTTAAAAATTATTTTTATGCTTGGTTGCCAATCACTATCTTTTTCCTTCTCGTCCTCTTTCAATATTTTTGCAACTGTTTCTGAAACCTTACAGAAGCTTTACATGATAAAGTACCATGACTTAATTAATTTCTCCCCAAACTAAACATAACCCACCAAAATCAATGGCCGAGCTTCAGGAAGTGAATAAATAATCTCAGCTTGTTGTTCACCTGAACCAAAAAAAAATGAGAGAAGGTCAGGCTGGTTGGAGGCTTCACAGTAAGGCCCAGTAGTTT
This sequence comes from Protobothrops mucrosquamatus, assembly GCF_001527695.2. NCBI lineage: Eukaryota > Metazoa > Chordata > Lepidosauria > Squamata > Viperidae > Protobothrops > Protobothrops mucrosquamatus. Next base: position 169,467 of record NW_015386503.1, on the reverse strand, counting down.
CAGAATCTCTTGGGTTTTACAGATAAGCAGGTTTGTGAGAAGGTGCCATATGGCAAAATTGTCTTGGGGCAGAGACAAATGGGGCCTGTTCTACACTTTACCACCAAAAACTGTTTTGTCCATGTCATCACAATCTGTTGGTGGCTGCTATTCAAGATGCAAAGAGTAGAGAAGAACAGAGAAGTAGTGTGCTACAGCAGGGGTCCCCAACCCCCAGTCCATGGACTGGTACCAGGCCGCAGCATGCCAGCAACCGGTCTGCACAAACAAGCAAAGCCCCATTCGTGGGATGCAGGCAGCACACAAAACCGTGCACTCTTCAGTCCGTAGAAAAACCTTTTTCCACGTAACCGGTCCCTGGTGCCCAAAAAGTTGGGGACCTCTGAGCTACAGGAAGAAGAATAAATAGACAATCTCAAAGGGATGCTAGGAAGATTGAGGAAAGTTTAATTTGGTTTGAGTTGGAGGTCTCATTCTTGTAAAGAGACCAGCTAGAGCCATCAGACAGAAGAGAATGATGGCTGATGGTTTGAAGATATCCGGGGAGAGAAGGGGCAAAAAAGGAGGTCCAAATCATGCATCGTACATAAAAAAAGCTCAAGGCTTGCTCATTTGATCATCATCATCATTTGATTATCATCATGGCACCAATCTTGATGCATTTCATCCTTGTCCCCCCACCTTATTAATCCTGAGAAATGAATTGCTCTGGGGAGGAGTCCTACTTTCATGTTTGAATATGTTTACAATAAGGAAAAGATAAAGAACTTTATAATATACAGCATGAATGTGGGAATAGATTTGAAGGCAGATGTTTGTACAGAAGGTCAGAAATACTGTTTCTGTGTCCAGTAGACTTCTTTGGACATAACTGCACTTTAAGCATAAACTTTCCTTGCTTTGCACTCTCCAGGTATGCTGAAGTTATGTGGCTTAATTATTTATTTCAAGACATTTTAAAGACAGAAAAAAATTATATCATGGCAGAAAGGGGACCAAGAAGGATTATAAATAAACACATCTGAAACTGACATGAACTGGAAATAAATGGATTCCTCCATTGCCAAGCATGCTCCTTGGTTTAATTGGACTAGTACTGATTTTGGACGTCTGCAGCCCTCAGTCCTACCTAGAAACTAAGGTAGATTCATATGTAATTCAACAACACCATTCTATGTCCAAATAATGATGGCGCCTCTATTTTCTATTATGCTTTGTGTACCCTGCATCATTTCAAAACACAGAGGCTTGCAATCAATCATGACTCTTCCCCCCCCTTCTTGGTTGATGCTTGTTTGTGGACATCTTTGCTTAGAATACTATTTTACAAACCCAACTCAGAAGTTAATGCCAAAAACTGCATCACGTTGATAGGAATAAAAACTCTTAGCTAATTCAAGCTGGCCCTTAAAATCCATTAGTGCCCTAGAAAATTCAGGATTTGGAATACCAGCAATAAGGAGGCTGAGATTTTGGTTTACATATGTTGACATGAAAATCTCAATTGCGCCAGTTATGAGACCAACTGCTCATGGTGTTGAGTGAGTAGATCCTCTAAGGGGGAATGGAAAATCAGAAATGGACTCCATGTGGGGAAAAATACGCAAAGGTGCTGACAGTTTAATGAATAACTTCACTGTTATGACAGTAGGACACCTTGCAGTTCTGAGAGCAAATATTTGAAATAATATGCAATGCAGGAAATGTATATATGTATGTAGAGAATACATAGCTTAACCATATCACTAACAGATGGGCTGTTTAGAAGTTCAGAAGTTCTATTTTGCCGCGGGCCAAACTGTACAGATTTGGAGTCATTTCATAGCTTAAGGCAACAACAGAAAAAAAAGCAATGAAGCCTCTTCTTCCTTTTGTTTAATGGGGGACTAATGGACTCAGTATGATCTAAATTAAAAATAACAATATAAGGGTTACCTATGTATCTTATTATGTTCCAGATAATAAGAAGGGATTTATTGGCAGGCTAACTGACTCTAGCAGATAGGTTGTAATTCTCTCCACGGCTATAGGTAAAACCTAATATAGCCTAGAAATAAGGTTGCCATATCTGAGTTGCAAAAACCCGGATGACCACCAAATGCAGAAAATTTATTTATTTTTTATATTATCTCTGTGCTGCCATTTAGAGATCACCTCGATTTTTATAGACCAGATCTGGTAATCAGAATCATTTATCATTTGTTGTGGCAATATAACAAAACTGAGGACAGGCTTAGTGACAGCTGGATGATTCTAGAAAATTTTGTATGGCATCATGGGGGAATGATGGTATGCATCTGAATGCATCCTAAGGCTGGCTATTCTTTTTCCTTCCAGAATTTCAAGAGCTATAATTTTCTCAAGCAATGGGTAGAAGCAAAGCAGAGCATTTGTTTCCCTAGTCATATTTTGATTGCACTTTATAAGACAGTGGTGAGAAAAGAGTAATAATAATAATAATAATAATAATAATAATAATAATAATAATAATAATAATAATAATAGTAGTAGTAGTAGTAGTAGTAGTAGTAGTAATAATAATAATAATAATAATAATAATAATAATAATAATAATAATAATAATAATAATAATAATAATAATAATAATAATAATAATAATAATAATAAATAATAATAAAAAAAAAGTTGGAAGGGACCTTGGAGGTCATCTAGTCCAACCCCCTGCTCAGGCAGGAAACCCTATACCATTTCAGACAAATGGCTGTCCAGTCTCTTCTTAAAAACTTCCAGTGTTGGAAGAAGGATTTGCCATGAGAGGTTCTGGGTGCTCCATCACTGGAGATTTTAAGAAGAGATTAGACAACCACTTGTCTGGAATGGTATAGGGTCTTCTGTTTCAGCAGGGAGATGGACTAGATCTCTAAGGTCGCTTCTAACTCTGTTATTCTGCTTTTATTTTTATTTATTTTTTTGCCAGAAACCACTGCACATTTTTAGTTGCAATCAGTGCTTTCTGCTTCTGCTGTTTAATTCTGTTTGTGAAGGCTGACTATTTTCTACTCTTTTATAAAGAATGACATCAATGCAACTCACATTTGATTAGGCAGTGCTATATCACTGTAAATACAGCACTATTGCCATAGATTTGAATGTGTCCCTATGTTGATTGATTGCTTCATTCATTCATTTATATGTCAAACTTATATGGACGCCCATCTCAAGAAAGTGACTCTGGGCAGCTTACAACAAGATACCAGTAATAAATATATAAAAAATCAGTCATTATTTAAACACCCTTTCTTACTTTTGAGTAGTCCTACAGGGAGGGTCTATGCAAGTAATGTGCCTGCTAGTTTTAAAACAGGGGTCTTCAAACTTGGCCCTTTTATGACTTGTGGACTTCAACTCCCAGAATTCCTCAGTCAGACACACAAGTCATAAAAGGGTCAAGTTTGAAGACTCCTGTTCTAAAATATCTTGCATGAGGTGGATAGGCTGTAACCACTAACAATGAGGGCTTTAGTCTTCCCCAAAACTGGGTTGCTAAATGTTCTGTACAGGTGGTCCTTGACTTATGATCACAATTGAGTCCAAAATTTCTGTGGCTAAGCAAGACAGTTGTTAAATGACTTTTGGCCCATTTATGACCTTTCTTACTACTGTTAAATGAATCATTGTAGGTGTTAAGTTAGTAACATTGTTGTAAAGTGAATCTGGCTTCCCCATTGACTTTGCTTGTCAGAAGGTTGCATCGATCACATGACCTTGGGGCAGTTTGACTTTTTTACAGAACTGATTTTAGTTTGTTATTTGTTTGTTTGTTGCTGCCCATCTTGCCATGAGGCAATTCTGGGCAGCTTATAAAAACATTAGGATATTTTATTGTCCTAATGCCTATTTTGAATTGTACACAATATTTAATAGTTGCAAAGGGCAATTTATTTCTTTATTTCCCAGGCGTATATGCTGATTCAGTATAAAATCTTCTCTGAGTGGCATATATACAAATCCAATAACAATTAAAATAGGACAACATCAGATACAAAAGAAAAAAAACCCAAAATGATGAGAAGCAAAAAATATAAATTCTAACACATCACACTAAGGAAAAACTAACCCAATCACCTCTTATTGCAGAAGTAACTCAACTCTCAGTCACCTCAGGAAAAAAATAAAGGACAAATCTGAACAAAATCTGAAAGAGATTCCTAAGGATAAATATTATTAATGTAGTTTATAACTTTGTTCACAAAGAAAAAGTCAAGAACAAAATTAAGTAAGCTACAAAAAATGTATGTTCTAATATCTAAAATCAATATAGATTTACATTTATTATAAAAAAAGTAATTTCCATATTTTTCACACATGGATGTGAAAGATTGTGTATTAAACAATACCATGTGTCTGGTAAAAGTTAAGTGAGCTAAATAAAGGACAAAAGTGAGTTTTTGAAAAATAAATAAATCGAAAGGATAGTTTATGAAATAAAGGACTGTCCTTTATATAAAGGGTGTATGATCAATATAGCTACATATAATTATTTCAGAACAAAACAATGCATGCATATGTGTTTTTGTATGTGTGTGTGTGTGTGTGTGTGTGTGTGTGTGTGTGTGTGTGTGTGTTGGGAGATATTGTTTGCATTGATATATCCTATACTAACTCTTGGCATAAATGGAGTCTTACTATCTTAGGTGAATAAGACTGAATGCTAAAAATAAGATGTTTTAAAGTGTACTGAAATATGTATGCTTTTGTTCAATATTGTTCAAAATATTATCACTTAATTCTTCTCCCATTTGAACAGAAATATTTTTCTCATGATCTTTTGTGTTTTGTTTTTTTTTCCAAATTACCATCCCAGGGTATTTCTGGTAGCCTCTCATCCAAATATGCCTCCAATCCAAGTCCGATTAGCTTTCAAGACCCTGTATTAAAAGAAATTACAAACCCTATGAAATCTTACCTCTGATTACATACTCCCAGCAACATTGGCTAGAGATGAGATGACAGCCAAAACAGAAACAAAGAACACGTCTTCAAAAAAATGGGCCAAAATTTGTCAAAACATCATTTCTGTTCATAATAAAGCTTTTAGAAAGTACTTTCAAAACTTGTTTTTAGTATTAAATGGAGTTTAGATGTAAGTTATTAATATGGTGACTTGGCACCAGTTTTAGGCAAGGGGGGGCAGGAGAGGTAATGGAGAGCTCCCCTTTCAGCCTCGCTCTGGCTCCTGAGAACAGCCTGCAGCAAATCACTCACAGGTACCCTCTGTCTGGCATCGTTGATATTATTTCAACATAAACATTTTCTCACTGCCAGATTCACTAATGGGGAGAGGGGATGGCCCATCCACCACATGTTAAGTTGGTGATGCCAGTACATGTTTTGCTATAATGCACTTTTGTATAGTAGATGCAGGATTCAATATTCCTTCTTCTTCCTTTTTTTTTTTCTTCAGCCTTTTGGTGGTAAGTGGCGTCTACTGGCTTTGGGGATTGCATCTGCAATACAGAAGCCAACCTCCTTTTTTTCAAATATTGCTGATCTTGTGTTGTAAGTTCTCGACTTATAACCATTCATTCAGTGGTTGAATGGCACTGAAAAAAGTGACCTACGCCCTTTTTTTTCACACTTACAACTGTTGCAGCATCCTCATGATCAAAATCTGGACACTTGGCAACCGGTTTATATTTATGAAAGTTGCAGTGTCCCAAAGTCATGTGATCACCTTTTTTGCGACCTTCTGACAAACAAAGTCAATGGGGAAGCCAGATTCCTTTTACAATTTTGTTGCTAAGTGATTCACTTAACAACTGCCGCAAGAAAGTTCATAAAATGGTGAAAACTCACTTATCCACTGTCTCAGTTAGCAACTAAAATGTTGGGCTCAATTGTGGTCATAAGTCGAAGACTACCTGTACTTTGTCCATCTTTACAAAGGGGACAGGAAGTGAAATTTTCAGGACAGAAAGTGTCAATTGAGAGAGAAGGGGAAAGACAATAGAATAGAATAGAATAGAATAGAATAGAATAGAATATCTTTATTGCCATTGTGTAACTTACAACAAAATTAAGTGCACACTACACACAAGTAAAAACCACAAATAAGAACATACATTATATACACACATCCTTCACATTATATTCACCATTATGCTGCCCCTAATATTGCACTTCAATGTTGCACTATACAGTGGTATTTAATATGGTTACAGCTCTGGGATAAAAACTATTTTTCAGCCTATTTGTCTTTGTTTTTATTATCCTGTAGCATCTGTCAAATGGTAATAATTAAAAAAAAGAAGGTCCGGAAGCAGCAGCAGCGAGAGCCTGAACTCTTGGCATGAACCCTTCAGAGCTTCAGAGGTAGATGTTCTGTAGGGACCCAAACTAGAGGTGATGGGAACAGGAAGAGATGTTACAAATGGGTCTTTTAGTATGTCATTGTTCTGTAAATCTCAGTGGTAATTGAGTATCAGTCAAAATTTACAGCCAAAAGCACATGGTTCATGTGCTTTTGGCTGTAAAAAAGGTACAAATGATGGCAGGCACCGTCCTCTAAAAACAAAGCCCTCGTTTTCATGGACACCCTTTGGAAAGCATCAGTCCTTGACATCCTATAGCAACTGCATTCAAATTTCAGTTTTGTTGGAAGAGGAGAATAAGAGAAACTATGCCATAGTCCTCCAAGCATCCAGGAGATCAACTGAGATCTTTCAACTTGGGTCTGCAGCCTAACCCTATACCAAGTGAATGCAGAAGGAAGAAGGAATGGCCTTGCAGAACTGGAGGAAGAGCCACAACCAAGGCAATGGGGGACTGAGCCCAGGTCAAGATATTAGCTTGAATAAACATCTCAGTCTCATCCCACCCTAGTTCACACACAGTTAAGCAAGGGAGGGGGAAAGCACGTTCAGAATTGCAAGTTCCTGTTATTGTAACTGTTATAATAAAAATAATCCTAATCTATTTGGCTTTACTTTCTTAGTTTAGTGCTCCTTGTTGGGGTAATGGAACTATATTCTATTGCATTACTCAGTTGTTGGCAGAGAGAAAAGAAGGACCAACTCAAGCTTTGGCACATGTTTTCCTGCCAATGGAATTCAGATAAAGTTTGCTAATTCAAAACTGAGATGGGCACAACTCTGCTCTTGTGGAAGGGAGGCCACAAAAGAAGATCTGCCCAGTTGTTCTTAGCTCATGCTCTCATAGGTACTTCAGCACATTCAAGCTATCACCTTTACCACATTCGCCATCTCCTCTTTGCACTTCTGGCTCTTCTCTCTGCCTAAAGCAGAATTCACTGAGATCATCACCGGGGGCTTCTTAATTGCCCACACATCCTCCCTTCTGACCAAAAACAAAGGAAAAGTCAAGTTTGTCTGGAAAAGAATCCAACTTCAAGCTTGTCTTATCTCCACACACCCGCCACCTCCTCATGTGGGATCACCGCTATCGCCCTACAGCACGCGGGGTGAGTGCTGATTCACCATTCAGACGGCTGATAAAACGGGCTGCATGAATTGCCCCTTTCAAGTGCAGTTTGTGCTGGGCAGCCAATCTTTATCACCAGCCTCAGGGAAGGGAAATCAAAAGCCAGCTAAAAGCTTTCCTTTCCCCTGGTCTCTGATCTTCTCCAAGTCTCATGGGAAGATTAATATTGCACAATTCTCCTTTCCCCAACACTCTGCAGCAGCAGCAGCAGCAGCAGCAGGCAGATAAGTGCAAAGCTGCATCCAGCCAACCAACCCCCTGCAAGTGGAAAAAGTGCCCAGCAAACACAGATATCCAGGGCAGGAATTGCTGTGGATGCCTTCAAAGACATTTTGCATACATCTTGATTCTTCTGATCTGCTGCAGCTTTCCAATGGTTGTTGTATAGGCAGGCCTCATCTTACAACCCATTGTTAGAATTTCCATTGCTAAACAAGATGGTTCTTAAGTGAGCTGTGCTCGATTTTATGACTTCTTTTGCCATGACCGTCAAGCAAATCACTGCAGTTATTAGTGAATCACATGGTCATTAAGCGAATCTGGGTTCCCCCATTGGCTTTGCCTGTTGGAAGCCAGTTGGGAAGGTCACAAATGGCACTCACGTGACCCCAGGACGCTGACATCCTCATAAACACATGCTGATTGCCAAGCACTGAATTTTCATCATGTAACAGTGGGAACACTGCAGTAGTCATACAGACCAGGTGTAAGTCTCTTTTTTCAGTGCCATTAAAAATTTGAATGGTCATTAAATGAATGGTTGCAAGTCAAGGACTAACAGTAACTTGGAAGCCATGCCAGACACAGGCACCAGAAAGAATAATTCAGCAATGTCAGAAATAGCTTGCAGAACTCTTTGCATATACAGTGTGCTGCAGCTGCCAAAAAGGCCAACACAGTGCTAGGCTGCATTAACAGAGGGATAGAATCAAGATCATGTGAAGTGTTAATACCACTTTATAACACCTTAGTAAGGCCACACTTGGAATACTGCATCCAGTTTTGGTCACCACAATGTAAAAAAGATGTTGAGACTCTAGAAAGAGTACAGAGAAGAGCAACAAAGATAATTAGGGGACTGGAGGTTAAAACATATAAGGAACGGTTGCTGGAATTGGGTATGTCTAGTTTAGTGAAGAGAAGGACGAGGGGGGACATGATAGCAGTGTTCCAATATCTCAGGGGCTGCCACAGAGAAGAGGGAGTCAAGCTATTTTCAAAGCGCCTGAAGGCAGGACAAGAAGCAACAGATGGAAACTAAGCAAGGAGAGAAGCAACTTAGAACTAAGGAGAAACTTCCTGACAGTTAGAACAATTAACCAGTGGAACAACCTGCCTCAAGAAGCGGTGAATGCTCCAACACTGGAAGTTTTTAAGAAGAAACTGGACAGCCATTTGTCCGAAATGGTATAAGGTTACCTGCCTGAGCAGGGGGTTGGACTTGATGACCTCCAAGGTCCCTTCCAACTTTATTATTATTATTATTATTATTATTATTATTATTATTATTATTATTATTATTATTATTATTATTATTATTATTATTATTATTATTATTATTATTATTATTATTAACATAAGTCCTACAATGTGAGACATAGTTAATGAATCCACCTACTATAACCCTCTCACATTTATTATCATCATCACCATAACTTAACTATTCCTAAGCATTTTTACAAAGCCGTGTATCACTTTGGCTCTGGATCGCGTACCTGGTCCTCATGCCAAGGTGTGCTTCCTTTTTCACTGGATGATAATATATTCCGTAATGTATTTAATCAAGGGGAAATTCAGACTTTAAACGCCACAAGTGGGTATGGGCCAGCTTTCTGGTGAAGTGAACTAGTGTCAGATGCTTTGTCAGATAAGAGAGAATCAGGTCAATCTGAAGCTAATCTCCAGCATTCGATTCTCTGCTGTAGATTCGAGCTTCAAAGAAAAATTGTAAGGAAACATATTTTGATTGTAAGGAAGCATATTTTGTGACATTGCATAATACACAAGGCTTATCTATTAAAGCATCAGTCTTGGCTTTCCAGATTCATGGCTTAATGAAGCCTTAGCCTTAAACATATATTAAGAAATAAAAAATATGCTTTTTCTACATTTGTACATGTAACCTATGCTTCTGCATGAACTCACATACAGTTTATATGGAGCAGGCCTGTGATGGTATTCATTCAAAAGGATTGTGTGTATACAGTATGTATGTCTGTGTGTCTGTGTCTCTGTGTGTAAAGGAACTTACTCAAATTACTTCTGATAGCCTTGTCAATAATCCTTTGTGGAACTCGTTGTTTTTGAAATTTGGCCCCTGCCCTTTTTTATTTGACAATTTGGATAAGGATGAAGCCCAGAGTTGAGTGTTTCAGAACAAAAAAAGGGACTAAGACAACCTTCATTTTTATTATTTAATGGAGTTCAATTTTAAATTATACGCCCACATTAAAAGCCATAATTGCACTAGGGGGAATTCTGCCATGTGATATGGCAGCTTCTAAAAAGATATGTAGGGAATACGTGGCAAGGAGTCAGAAATAGCGTAGAAACTCAGCAGTACTGTAAAAATAAAGACCCATCTAGTCAAGAAGACTCCAAGGACTCCCTGAAGTAGCCATTTCAGTGAAATACCTTCAAAACCAGAAGAGAAGGGAGACAGAACAATTGGCAGTCAGGTGTCAAGAATGATGGACAGGGCTCTGCAAATTTGCTTTCTAATAACTTAGCATCCTCTGCCAAACTAGAATCCTACAACTTGGAGGGAGAGATCTTTCATGGGATCTGCAGAGATCTTTCTTAATATGATTTGTGGCTACATATTGTTTTAAAAACACATATCTGAGCAAATTGTATTTTTTTTTAAAAAAAAAGTTTTGCTGTTATTGTAGAAGAGAGGTCTTTAAAGCCTTTGGCATCAGGAGAAGCTAGTAGACAAATTCCTGTAATTAAATCAGTCTTATTTTTTTTGGGGGGGGAATCTACACCCCATTGTCTCTGAAACTTTTCTCCCATTTCATTTGCTTACTTTCTCCCAAACTCCATTTGAGGCGGGAGGGCAGAGGAGGAAAGCCATAAATTCACTCCTTCAGTGTAAAGGTGATAAAAGAGGCCTTTTTGGGTTTCATCCCAAGAGCCTCACCATTTTTCTAAAATATAGTTGCCCTGCTGCATTTTGACATCTTTCTGGGTAAAATGTCCTTGTAGGCTGTTTCATGCTTGAAGAGCCACTGACCTGCAGTTTACCTTTGACTGCAATACAAGCTTCTTGCCCTTCCACACAATTAAGCAACTCTAAGGTCCGGCACGCAGGTTCCTCTGCCCTGGGTGCCTTTTTAACTGAAACAGGCAACTGGGGGCTCATGGGGGGGGGTCTTTTAATGGGTCACTTAACCATCAGGTGATGTGGCTCCTTGTGTTTGCTCTTTCTGAATGGTTGCCATTTTTATAGCCCTGCATCCATTCCCTGTCCCAAAGAGAAACAGCCAGTATTTGACCAAGGATATTTTTTTCAGATTTCATTTTTTTTTCTCCCTCCAGCTGTCAGACACTGTGTATTTTTCCAATGTCAAAAAGACTTTTAGATAAAGGGAAAAGATAACATGATGATTTAAAAAAAGAAGAAGTAAAGGTTATAGAGAAAGGCTGGGCTGACCAGATAGATATGGCTCCCAGGGATATCTCTTAATTTTAAAGGATGGTCATTCAAGTTATGTACTTCTCTGCTTATTTTCTTTATTTATTTCATTCCTCTGTTGATTGGCCCCTTTTTCAGGTTTCCCCTTTTCAAGGGGACTTGTGTCAAACTCTTGAATAGAGTTTGCCAAATAATAAAAGCAGAAGCTCTGACACACATACATACTCTCTCTCTCTCTCTCTCTCTCTCTCTCTCTCTCTCTCTCTCTCTCACACACACACACACACACACAGCAGCAGTAGAAGAAAAAAGAATCAGCTGCACTAAAATGACACACAGCTTTACAATAATATAAACTAAATAAGTTAGACATAAATACATTTGGAATATTAAGTCTTCAATCCTGCAGAATCTTTGCAACAAATCTACCCAAACAATGTCGTGTTCATGTTCTGGATTGTGTTCAGTAGTGTTGAAATGAGAGCATGACTGAAAAGTCCTAGAGAATGGAGCATTGCTTTTTGCCCCAATGAATATCCAGGGGGAATTGAACTACAGTATACATGTTTACTGTTCAATACATACTGCTCCCTCCCAGCAATCTGGAACAACACACCAAAGCCTCAGACTGAAATTAAGGCCAAAATAAGCTCACAAACCCATTAAGATAGTGAAGTCTTTGTCGTCACTATCTAGTGAAGATATTTATTCCCAGCATTTGGTAATAAAATAAACTCATGCTTCTGGATGCAGAAGTTCTTTATGGTATGTCTGTGTGCCACAAACAGTAGTTGTATATGTACCATCTACAAATGTTACAATTTGCATTAATAAGAAACTTAAACTAGGGACTAATCTCAATATATCTTATTGCAACAATGGATTCCATACACTAATTCTAGCATAAAATAATAAATGAATTCTTTTGGGGTAAAGAAATGTGTCCTGTTAGTTTCTGTCAATCCATTGCCAGTCAAGGCAACTGTTTGGAGAGGCACAAGAAGAATAAGGAGGAGGGAGGAGGAGGAGGAGGAGGAGGAGGGAGATGAGAGGTTGGAAATGGGAGATGGAAGGAGGAGGAATATCTTTACTTCCTCAGTACCAATGTAAAAATCATATACTATACCAGGGGTAGGCAACCTTGGCTCTTTTATGACTCATGGACTTCAACTCCCAGCATGGCTGGCTCAGGAATTCTGGGAGTTGAACTCCATGAGTCATAAAAGAGCCAAGGTTGCCTACCCCTGTACTATACTATTTGGGATACATACAGTGTTAGAATTATAGGATAGAGTTCATCAGGTACTGATTGGCTTCTTTTAATAATTTTGAGTTCCTTCAGACAAGGGATTTGAGTCTGGCATCTCACTTCACTTTGGTGTTTTAATATAGGATAATGCTTTAGAATAAAACCTAATAGAAACTACTTTGAATTTTGCTTCAAGAGAAATTTGGAGAAGGCCAAGAGAGAACTGAAACAGATTAGAGGTATTTTCCATAAGTCTGACTATGTTCATAGAACGGTGATCAAAGGTTCATCCCACAAATCGGCACATGGCAGTATGGGCATATGGACCTTGCTTCTGAATAAGCAGGATGGCACAGTGTAAACATGAAGCTGGACCTGGGAGTTTCTCTCCAACCAGCTAATAAAATGTGGTTGAATGTGACTGAACACTATGAGTCTTCAAGTGCCTTCGTTTATGGCAAGCACATTCTTTTCAATAGAATCAGCTTGGTTTACAGGATGCTCCTGTGAGTGTATCTTGCTAGCCCATACATGTTTCAGTCCTCCCCACACAGTTAGACCACCTTCTCCTCAAAAGGTGTGTGTGTGTGTGTGTGTGTGTGTGTGTGTGTGTGTGAGAGAGAGAGAGAGAGAGAGAGAGAGAGAGAGAGAGAGATCTTGTCAATGAAGACATGAAAAGAGATCTCTTGAAATTGAGTTAGCTGCTACTTTCTGCAGTTCTGTTACTGAGAGATAGTTAATATACATACATAGTATTTTCAAAGTTACACATCTGCATGCTCCCTCTCTCTCTCTCATACAGAAACATCCTGTATTCATGGGAAGTCCCTGCCTCCAAAACGTATTCTTGAAACGGTTAAGCTTACACTTGCCAAGACTGCTGTATTGCAAGAAGATTATTAAAAGCCAGTGGACTGAAAGAGATGTGAAGGCACCTTGGTGAATCTTAGGATAACAAGTGGCTGAAATACAGGTAGAAGAATGGGAGAAACTGCTACTGGATCAATAATGTAATGCTGTTGTTTTTTAACACCTCTATTGCATTTCAGATAACAACAAGAAGATTATAGTATTTAAGTTCCTGCATACTTCCATGCTTTATTATTAATGCCATTTTATCCATGACATTTTCATTGGGGTGAGCCACTATTGGGATCTTTGCTAAGTCATTTGGCACAATAGTTTTGGTATCAATAAATTAATTTCAGATGGAAACTATTGTTATGGGAACAAGGAGGAGTGAAAAAGAAAGCTCAGGTAGTCCTCAGTGACCATTCAAAGTCACAACAGTGCTGAAAAAAAGTTTCTTATGACCATTTTTAACATTTATGACCATTGCAGCATCTCCATGGTCACATGATCAAAATTCAGATGCTAGGCAACTGGCTCATATTTATGAGGGTTGCAGTGTCCAGGAGACATTGTGATCTCCTTTTGCAATCGTCTGACAATCAAAGTCAATAGGGAAGCCAGATTCACTTAACAACCATGTTACTAACTTAACAACAGCAGTGATTCACTTAATTACTATGGCAAGAAAGATCATAAAGTGGGGCAAAACTCACTTAACAACTGTCTTGCTTAGCAACCAAAATTTTGGGCTCAGTTGTGGTCGTAAGTTGAGGACTACCTATAAGGCAAAGTTAAGTATTGCCTAAGATGTAATTCAGTAGCTAGGTTTTGTTGATAATAAGCCTTTAAATCTTCAGGTTATTTTTCTTGGGAAGTTATCTTCCAGCTTTCCTGTTCACCACCTGCCCTGCATTTGTGTAGGCTCTCCCAAAGAGAGACCATTTAGCTGCTCCATTTTCAATGCATTTGGACACCTTGTCAAAACAACATAATTTCACTTTGTAACTTTCTGACACTAGTATTTATTGCACCTGTCTTTGCTCATGATTTATGACCTGCCTGGTGAGGATTACTCCACAACTTGCAGTTTACGATAGGAGATAAGTGAAGCATTTGGAGCCCTGCAAGGAGCACAAATTTGTAGATGTATGTTATTTTCCCGGACTTCCCACCCAATAGAAATTAACTTGATTTTTTTTTCTTTTCAGGTTGGATGGCAACAATCAGGATAATCTAAGGTGCTGCTGTCTAAAGGAAAGTTTGATTCTATAAAGATCAAAAGATGAATATAAGTCTTGATGCTACAGTAAAAAAAACTCAAAGAACAAAAGCTGCAGACAGTGCTTGCAGATAAAATTAAAATATTACTTATATGTTCCACAGCTCATAAATCTACTCCATGGTCACTTTTATTTTAATTACAATTGATTTTTTTCCCTTTTATTCTGGAGGAAAGCATTGAGCACCGATTTTATTTCAAACATCATGCTGCCTTTCAAAGCTGTTTTGCAGGGTGGCTCACAACACACAAAAATACCAATGTATAATAATTAAACTAAACAATAAGTAAAAATGCAAGATATAAACAACAGATGCATAATGGCAGAGATATTAAATTCGAATCTGTTAGTAGTATGTATTGTCCAGCTGAATCACTGCAGCTGCTATGGTTGCAGGGGAAGCCATGAGGACAGAGGCTGAGATCAACAGCTGGCACAGAAAGTACTGATTGTCTGAGAGGCGGGTTCAGATAAGATGCTCTGAACTTCCACAAAACTCTGTAGTAAATATTTATTGTAAGAATGGGCTTCTGAAATGGGATAGCTGCATCCCTCTGAATACTTACATGGATTTATGCCCTATTGTACTGCTGAAGGAAAAGTCTTCATCCTGTTTCAGTCCAAGCCAGGAATAAACAACATGGCGACTGCTTTAGAAAGAAGGTTGTAGTTTATTGAAGAAGAGAGCCAGACAGGAAGATGGCTCTTGAAGAAAAGAAAGCAAGCATATGTAGGGAGTGGGTTTTTATACTCTCTGGAATCTTTTGTTTGACCTGAGTCTGAGTGTGCCCTTTGGTATCTGTGGGTTAATCCTATTATGTCCTGTCTTTGAGTTTGGGTGGGGTATGTAGATTTTAGGTGTCTTTGTCTTCTTAATCTTCTAGCTTCAACCTTCCTGAATGGTTTACATCTACATTTCTACAGAGCTGGTTTCTGCTCGGGGGAGGGAGACTGTTGGGACTATTAAGAAAACTGGGCATGCTTTTCTGCCTCTTTAAGATCCTTTGAGGAAATATATTTTTCTGCCCTTTTAATATTTCCTTCTCTGGGGGGGGGGTGACTTCCCACAGTACCTTTATGAAACCAAATGGGATTCACTGTTGTTAGGACCAGTCCTAAAATGGGATATGTGGCTGTTGCCATGACATGGGAGACATGCTGCTTCCCCCCAAAAGGCTTTCACCGATGGACAATAAAGTCAAATTTCATTATGACTCAAAAGGAACTGAAAACATTTGTAGGTCTAGATAAGAAAATGATCAGTGGAGCCAGAGTAGCAATTCCCCCCCACCACCAAAAACAATCCCCCCCAACAAAATAATAATAATAATAAGATTTCTATATTTTATAAGCAGAGCCATGCTGCATCCAGCAGTCTGTTCTCATATGACTCACCACAAAAGGAGGACCACTAACCTTCTAGCAGATGGAATGGGACAACTCACCAGGGACTCACTGCAATTGTTAGGTGACTCACTGCAGTTGTAACTTTGGATGGTCACTAAATAAAGTGTTGCAAGTTGAGGATTATCTGAATATGCATGCACACACACACACACACACAGAGAGAGAGAGAGAGAGAGAGAGATATGATAGATAATTCCCTCTCTCTCTCTCTCTCTCTCTCTCTCTCTCTCTCTCTCTCTCTCTCTCTCTCTCTCTCTCTCTGTCCCTGTCCCTGTCCCTGTCCCTGTCCCTGTCCCTGTCCCTCTCTCTCTTACATATATAATTCAGCATTCTATTGAATGAACTGTTGGAATTGTTTTTAGTACCTTGGGTTTTATGATGTATTGAGAGTACTAATCCTACATAGATGTCAGTTTAAATGGGGAGGGGGGGGAACTTGTGATCTTCTAGGGCAGGGGTCCCCAACCCCCAGGCCACAGCCCACTACCAGACCATGGCCTATTTGGAACCGAGCTGGATGAGCAGCGGCCCAGCACACATGCACAACTCCACTTGTGCAAGTGGCAGGCTGGCATGCATGAACGCGTGCAGCTCAACTAGCATGAACAGCGGGCCGATGCGCACGTGTGCCAGCCCATTGCTTGCATGGCCCAGTTTCCTCTCCCCCCCCCAGCCAGACCACCAAGCCGCAAAGGTTGGGGACTGCTGTTCTAGGGATCTATTGGTAATTCTTTCACCATTGTGTGCACTGCACAATTTTGGCTGCTTCTGCCAAAAAGGGGTTTCACGTGGATGTACTGTTCCCTATTTCTCTTAGGAGGGGGAACGGAGAACTGTGCCATTTGTCAACTCCATTACAGCTCCATGGTCATCTATGGGTCATTTCAGGGGGCTGCCATTCTTATGGGTAGAACTGGATTTGCTGCCAGTGACATTATTCTTTTGCAGCCCTGATTGAGGATGACGCTCACTTGTTTTTAATCACTCCCTTCTGCTTCATCCTATACTTTTCTTCCCTTCATTCACTTTGCCCCACGTTAAAATTATGATGACAATGCCATTGGCTGGCCTCATTAATGAAGCAGAATAGAGGTCAAATCTTATGCTAGCATCCTTTTCTGCTGAGGCTGGAGAATCCATCTGGCTCTATGCTCAAAGTTAGTAAAACATGCTCTTTTTGATGCTAAGGTATAGCATTAATTTAATTTAGATTGTTGTTTATTGATTATTTCAATTACTATACCAAATAAAACAAGATAAAATAGTGTACTGGATATATATATATATATATATAAATCAGTGAAATAATCAGAAAAGATCAGTCCCTTGGCCCCAATTTGATCTAGATAAGAAGCACTCAGCCAAATGGTTTTAGCTATAAACTTTGCAGTCTTTCTCACTAACCATGGCTTTTTACCTTGGAGAAAGTAAAACAGCTTATTGGTGGGCTATCCTGTCAATCGGGGACTATAAATGCTGTACTTTGGCTGAAGAATATAGTGGGGAGTGAAAGAGAATATAAGTGATGTCCTCTCTTTACAGTGTCCCACATATACAAATCATCTCCAACAATGATGAAATAGCCCATATTTTACCATAGAATCCAGAAGCTCAAATAATGCTCTGGTTAGGATTCCCTTTGCTGAAGGAATGCCTCTTATCCCTTTTTAAATGGTCAAGATGGTTGAGATACTCAAAGTTGGGAATGCACCTGGATATCCATGTAATATTGTTCAATTCAGGCTTAAATATGAACATAAAGAGTATAAGTTCAAGTCTTGCCTTAGCCATGGAAGCCAGCTGGGTGATTTTGGGCCAGACACTCTTTCTCAGACCAACCCATCTCATGAGGTTGTTGTTATGAGGGAAACAGGAGCAGGAGGAAGATGTATTGGATATGTTTGCCACCTTGGGTTGTTTGTAAAAATAATAAAGATGGGAAATACATACATACAATGCTTTTTTTCTTTAAAAAAAAGGTGCTGGAACTCACACACCTCATGCAACCCACCTTGCCTACCCTACAAGGTTCCATCCAAAAAAGGTGCCGGAACTCCGTTCTGGGCGTTCTATGAGAAAAAAAACCCTGCATATATACATACATATTTACATACATACATACATACATACATACATACATACATACATACATACATACATACATACATATCAGGTTCTTCTTTGAAGTTACTGAACCCTAAGCTAATTCTCCTTCAGTTTGGCCAGTAAAGATGTAAGCTGTATACCCAAGTAACTAAGATATAGATAATGCATTCTGGAGAAGGTCTGTTGATGTTTAGAACCATGATTTCCAAGCAACATGCAGTATATTAGAGCAAAGTCATTGACGTCAATTCCTGTGCTTAAAAATAGATTTTTGTTCCTAGTCCATCCCGGGATATAAGGCTGTTGTTTTTTTTTTAAATGTTGTATCTTATCTCTTTTTTTCTTTTCTTTTTTCTTTTTTAAATGAAATAGCCAGCGAGTACAAGAAAAACACCAGCCTAGGAAATGGGGCATCTTCCTCCTATTTGCTTCTCCTCATCTGAGAACTCGACTTTGCCAACCAATTGCCAGGCCTCTGACATCACCACTGGCAAAACGTTCACTGTAAGATTAGAAGACCTTCAATGACATCACCCCTATCTAACAGATGGTTTCTGTATATTGTGCCGTTTGAGGTCATTATTCATGCTTTGGTCAGTCAAATTCAGGAAGCCAAAGACCTGCCAAAGAAAATGAAACCTGGAACTAGTTCAAAGGCAAATAAATAATTTTATTGATTAGATTCCTGGCTTTTCATTTCCTAGCCCGTGCCATCATGAATCATCAATACATGATAATACCCCAGCAGCTCTGTAGTGTGCGCAGAATTAAGTGCTTGGAAACAAGGTGAATGTTGAAAGATTAAAGGGGACTCGCACTTTCACAGGAGGGGAGGGCAGAAAAGAAAGAGAAAAGGAGCCCTCCCTCCTTCCCTCCAGCTGCCGCCAATAAAGCTCATGAAGATTTGCTGAGCCTAAAATGTGCCAGGAACTATTTACTTGATGCACGGGGCATGGATTAAGTGATTTTCTGTTTATTTTCCTATTAGACTTGTTGACTTCATCGACTGCTTTCAGCTTGACTCTGAGGCGCAAGAAAGGCGTGCTTTTCACCAAGATGAACGTAGGCCAGAAAGGAAGTTGCTTCAAAAAGGCCTCAGTCAGGCACTAGACCAAGACTGAGATAAAGCAAGATGTTGGCAGGGAGAAATAGAATTGCAGTGTGCATATGTGTGTGTCTATACAAGCGCTCATGCCTATGTGTACATGCTCAAGCATTTGAGTGTAGAGTAACATGAAAAGGAGGAAGGAGAGAGAGAAAAAGAGAAAACTTTCCAATAAGAAAGCTATAGGACAGCCTTAGCCACACAGAAATCTTCTGGTAAGAAGGGATGAGTGATATTTTCCATAATCCAGTTGTAACTGACATACATTTTACAATGATAGTCCCTGTCTGTGTCTTCTAATACATCTTCTATGGTAATACTTAGAAAGTATTACTTCAGAAAAATGGCAAAACTTGTGGGAAACAAATTATAAACTGACAATGGCAGCTTCTTATAAAGAAAATTTATATAAAATGTTTTATAGATGGCGCTTGCCACCAGCAAAGATTGGCAAAAATATATCAGATAGATGATGGAAATGTAAACATAAGTCAGGTACTTATTATTATGTATGGTGGACATTTGTTGAAGCAAAGAGGTACTGGAAAAAAAATACATACTTGGCTAGAAAAGATGTTGGGAAAACATGTAGATTTTAAACCTGAACTTTTTTTATTAGGTATTATGCCAGAAAAGATTGATAAACAAAGTATATATTTGATTTTAAACAGTGCTTTTTTTGTTAAAAAAAAAAGGTGCCGGAACTCACACACGTCATACAACCCGCCTTGCCTACCCTACAAGGTTCCATCCCAAAAAGGTGCCGGAACTCCGTTCTGGGCGTTCTATGAGGAAAAAAAAGCCCTGATTTTACATGTGATAACAGCGGCAAGAATCATATTTGCACAATATTGGACAAAGGAAGAATTACCACCAGAGGAAGAAATAATTAAAAAAATATTAGATTGTGCAGGAATGGACAGACTTACTATGAGGTTGAAAGAAAAAGAAGAAACAGAATACTATCAGACTTGGGATTTGTTTTATTAATTGCTGGAGAAAAGAATAAAGGATTAGGAATTAATTTTTTATTAGTGAATGATAAACTCAGACAACACGTTGTTGAATAAGTACTATTGAATTGTATGGAAAAAAATAATAAAAATCTCACACAAAAAAAGAGAAAGTATTACTTCATAGAAAGAGTAGTTGGAAGCTTGGAACCAACTCCCAGCAGAGATAATGGGTCAATCATCAGTAACTGAGTTTAAACACGCTTAGATAAACACATGTCCATCGTCTGACAAAAATTAAAAATATAAACAATAAAAGTATTAAAGTAATAATAAAAAAATACATTCAAAAGAACACAAAAAAGCAAATAAGCTCAGACTTGATGGACAACTAGGCCTTTTTCTGCTGTGAGTTTTCTATGTTTCTGCATTTCTGCAGTGGAATTTACCAAATCTACTCCTTAAGGCAGGCATGTCAAATTGCCGGCCTAAGGGCCGAATGCGTCATACCGAAACCGCGCCCACACCAGCGATGGAGAAAAAGTCACGATATGTCGCACGATGTCCACGTGACATTGCGAGTTTGACATGCCTGCCTTAAGGAAACTGTGGCTCAACCTAATAGGGCTTATGATGCATGCACAGAAAGGTATTTGAGGGGAAAAGAGAGGGAATATTTGATGTATTGATTGAACTATGTATATATGTTTTGTTTTTGGATGTTTGATTACCTCAGCACCACGGTGTGTCCTGAGTACTTTGTTTTAAGAATTAAAAAAACCAATAAAATTTGTTTCAAAAAAAGAAAGAAAGGTATGTGGTTTGTTTATTTGGAGTTGGGGTAATTCATTGCTGGAAGTGCTATAGCTGATAATATATGGTAGAAATCTAATTTTTAAATTCATTGTTGCTTCTTTAGTGAAAAGCACTGATTGTAGTTGTCACAGGCATACCAGTTAGCAATTTTTAGATTGGTTTTAGCATATTTGTCATATTGTGACCTGCTTAAGGATGCTTGGTAAGGTGGGCAGTTTATAACTTGGATTAAATAAACACTTAAATAAAGAACTCAAGCATTTGATTGGCTTAAGCAGAGTCACACTGGTAGCGAAACAGGAGATTATTTTTGTTATTTTTTCCCCTTTTCCCCAGAACAGCCCTGTGAGATGGGTTGAGCTGAAAGAAAGTGACTGGCTTTCATGCCTAAGGTGAAATTAGAACTCACCATCTCCCAGTTTAGCATGGAGAGAAATAGAAAATATATTTTGAGGGGTGGAGATTCCCAACCTTCTCTCTGTTTTAAAGAAAACTCTTCATTATAAAACACTGTAGACAATGGTAATGAAAGCACTGAGAGAAGTTCCGAGCAAGATTTCTGAACTCAGATTTTTTTCCAGAATTTTAAGTACAAACTTTTCACAGGGTAGTAAAGGAAATTCAAAGACAATATACTACAAAAGGCAGCTTGAATATATTTTTATGTTGATGATAAAAATGATAACTAATAAGCAGAACGTAAACGTTCATCATCCTTTAAAGCAATGAATGGGATGAAATCAGTATTAAACCTCCACTAAGAGTGAGGTTTTACTTAGGAAGTAGATATAAATTCACCAAAATTCTTTTCAAAGAGGCCAGTTCAAGAAAAATCCAGCCAACAGGAATTTTATGATAAATCCCTATCATTTATCCCTATGTTGTTATAATCATTAGCATCCCTGCCCAATACTGATGAGTGAGATTGTGATGCAATGGCCATAAGAAATGCTAAAAGACTTTTCAAACTTTTTCAGTTGTGTTGCTTGTTGTTTGTGACATATTGTTCCATTAATTTTACACCTCTGGATTGTTCATTTCTTCTCACATATGTTTTCAATCAGACAGAATTCTGTCTGCAAAAGTGTGGTGGGCTACAAAGAACAAGCAAACAAAATTCCATCTCGCAGACATTTAGATTTTGATTGATTGTGTGATGAGTTGAAGGCTGTCGACACAATTTTTGGGGAGGGGCAAAATGGTTGGTTTAGTTTTAGGCAAATCAAGCCAATCAGATTAAGAATGGGCAAAAATAAATAATTTATTTATTGGCCGATACTTGCAAAGTTAAACTGACCGGTTCTTTTTGTTGCTTTGCTAATCAGAAGGCATTTTGAATCTTGATGCATTTGGTCATCTCTGTCTCACCAAATGAAGATTGCCAATTTTCTCTTTCCTGGACATGCATCTCCTTTAATAACAACATAGCAAAAATGCACAAAAATGATCCTCTTCTTATTGTATGTTTGGACCCTAAGGTTTAAAAAAATATTATCAAGATTTACTAAAATTCATAATTTTTGTCTTAAGATGAAAATACCTTCAGCTTTTGAAAATGTCTATGTGGAAGAAAGTAAACTGAAATGCAGCCATCCATAATTTGGATGTATGACAAGGTTTCCACCTATTGTATTATGGCTGAAGTAATAGACTAAGTCATTCACTGTAAAATGAGGAATTTTCTACCTAAAACAAACTTATAGTGTGATCCCCAAATGGTATTCTATAGCCTTTGTTAATTAGAAGTGTTGAATTATAACTCCTGTTACTTTAGTTTTATTTTTTTAAAAAAACTGATTTTGAAAGCACAATTCATTCTCTTCTTGATGAAGAGTGTACTTTTTGATGCATCAGAATGACTCTCAAACTAAGTCTGAAATGTCTACTTGGATATGGGTCCTGCTTTATTTTCAGGAAACTCAAAGTAGTTCATAACAAGACCTTAAGCCAAGAGGGGATAGACGGGGAACTCATCAAATTTGCGGATGACACCAAGCTGGCAGGAATAGCCAACACTCCAGAAGACAGGCTTAAGATACAGGAGGACCTGGACAGACTTGAACACTGGGCACTATCTAACAAAATGAAATTCAATGGTGAAAAAAGTAAGGTTCTACATTTAGGCAAGAAAAACCAAATGTACAGGTATAGTATAGGGGGTACCTTGCTCAATGGTAGTAACTGTGAGAGGGATCTCGGAGTCCTAGTGGACCATCACTGAAATATAGCAGTGTGCTGTAGCTGCCAAAAAAGCCAACACAGTGCTGGGCTGCATTAACAGAGGGATAGAATCAAGATCATGTGAAGTATTAATACCACTTTACAATGCCTTAGTAAGGCCACACTTGGAATACTGCATCCAGTTTTGGTCACCACGATGTAAAAAAGATGCTGAGACTCTAGAAAGAGTACAGAGAAGAGCAACAAAGATGATTAGGAGACTGGAGGCTAAAACATATAAGGAACGGTTGCTGGAATTGGGTATGTCTAGTTTAACGAAGAGAAGGACGAGGGGGGACATGATAGCAGTGTTCCAATATCTCAGGGGCTGCCACAAAGAAGAGGGAGTCAAGCTATTTTCCAAGGCGCCTGAAGGCAGGACGAGAAGCAATGGATGGAAACTGATCAAGGAGAGAAGCAACTTAGAACTAAGGAGAAACTTCCTGACAGTTAGAACAATTAACCAATGGAACAACCTGCCTCCAGAAGCGGTGAATACTCCAACACTGGAAGTTTTTAAGAAGAGACTGGACAGCCATTTGTCTGAAATGGTATAGGGTTTCTGCCTGAGCAGGGGGTTGGACTCGATGACCTCCAAGGTCCCTTCCAACTTTATTATTATTATTATTATTATTATTATTATTATTATTATTATTATTATTATTATTATTATTATTATTATTATTATTATTATTATTATTATTATTATTAAAGATTGTAAATACATTAAAAGACAAATAAGAACAGAGCAATAGTTATAGAATAGGTTAGACCAAGCATGTCAAACTCGTGACGTAACATGATGTCGTGTGACGTATCGGGACGTTTTCCCCATTGCCAGCAATGGGATGGGCGCGGTTTTGGCGTGACGCATCTGGCCCGCGGGCCGGCAGTTTGACATGCCTGGGCTAGACTATAAAGTAAGCTAGACTAAGAAACTAACACCATATTCTAAAATGAATTGCATTGGAATAGCTATAAAGGTAATCACAACAGGTCATCTAATGATTGTTTGGAGTTATAATAGCATCTGAAAGGATGCTTTGCAACCTATAAAGCACCTCCAGACATTGTAAATTGTTGTGCTGCATTCCCCCCACAAACACATGACCCCATTTTGGAGGCTTGTCAACTGACTCAAATTTATGACTTGTTGCAGTGTCTTGTGATCACATGACTCACAATTTGCATGAGTTTTTGCCAGTTTCTGGCATTTTTTGCCAGTTTCTGGCATTTTGTTGTTTTCTCAAATTAATTTCTTGGAATGGATTCAATCTATGCTTGTCTGATCATTGCCTTGGGAGCAACTCTTCTTCCAATCCTTCAAAGTCATCTCCTATTCCCTCTATATCTAATTCCAATAGAATAAACCTATCAATACAAATCCATAGCTGCAATAACTAATAAAGATATAATTGGAAAAGTAAGACCCAGAGAGACCAAGATAGGTAGGAGTGGGAATTATTTATCACTATTTGCTAATCAAAAATGGAATAAAAAAATGTTGAGATTTATTAATCTGAATATGGATGAAAGCAAACTACTCTATTGTACCCCATTAGTCCATCTCTGCAGGAGATGACCAGGCCAAAGAAGGGGTCAAATGGTCATCAGTCTCGAGTCCCTTCGCACCCACAGGAGATCTAAGTCCAGCCCTTCTTGAATTCTGTTGACCCTTATCTGCTGCCAATTTGCTTTGACCATTAGTAGTTCAGATTCTTGTAGAGAATATTAGCTTACAATAAACATATATTCATTTGAACTGTCTGGACACTTGGTTTTCTGCACTTGATAATCTCAGTAGAAAACGTCTTCATTCTTACTAGTGTCATGTGTCTGATTAACGAAACACTTACAAGGACTTTCAGGCATATTTTTCCTAAAAGCATTTATTAAGGTTACAGAGATGTCAGTACGGCATGGTGGAAATGCTTAGATCTGAGATTCTTTTCCGTTGCACATACATTCCAGGCATTTTTCCCGCCCCTATTTTGGGGTCATGGTTCACATCTTCCAATTAACTTGGAAGATGTGATTTACTTCCGGTTTCTTTTTCCTGGGCTTTCCTTATTCTCCTCCCCTTTCACTGTTGCCTGATTTAACTATAAAAATACCAGACAGTTCTGCATATTGTCAAAGCAAGAATATACAGTATTTGCAGCATTGACAACTAGTTCACCTGAAACCAGGGAATTCAGTAACGTTTGTGATTCTGAATTAGGATTATTATCTCTTTTTTTCAGGCTTGTTTCTTATTTTTAACTGCTCTCTGGCAGGCTGATACATTACAGTACTCTCCCAATATCTAATCAATTTGACTGGTCCAAGTAATTGCTGTGGTTGTTGAACAAATCACCATGGTATTAAATGAATCGACAATTGTTAAGCAAACACTGTAGGCATTAAGCGAACCCATTGTTCAGTATGCGGCATTTTTGCCAAAAAGTAAACACCAGTTTTTGCAAAAATGACATAAATTGGGGTTATATAATCATGGGATGCTGCAAATAATATAAATATGAGCTGACTGTTGGATGCCTGAAATGCAATAATGTGATCATGTGGGTGGGGCAGCCATCAGAACTTCAGTCCATCAAAACTTTGACTTAACAAATGGTTGTAAGTTGAGGACTACCTATATTGTCTTTCAGGAGGAAAAATAAAGCAGAAAACACCACCATAACTATGTTCAAAGCATCAAGGTTGTTTCCTTGTAGATGATTAATGATAGGACAGGAGTAAACAGGGATTAATGACAGAATGTAAACAGGGACCCTATAAATGTCCTCTTGGATATCACGATGTATGTTAATGTAAGTTATCCTAGATGTCTTATTTGGCAGTGATTATTATCAATGATGTGATGCTCAGGAAATGCTCTTTCATGAGAAAACAGGTCCATTGTTTGCTTGTTGGCAATTCTAATTAGTTTTGTTTGCCCTTTCCTAAGCTACAATTCTGTGCACTCTCTTTTCCACACTTTTAAGATAAAGTATAAAATAGGAAATGTGAGGTCAAGAGTAAGACTTGAGATACATTGTGACTTTTAAGGCTCAATTCAACTCTGGATACTTGGAACCAAGACCTTTCTGTCTCCTTACCATGCCTTGAAGTTGGTATGCTTCAAGATAGTTGAAGTTGGCATAAAATTACTCACTCCTATTGGCTTCAATAAAAAGGTATTGTTTAAAAAGGAAGTGTGGAGGGAACTAAGAAGGAAAATCTGGATTCAAGTCTTAATGAAAATTAAAGTTTCAATTAGAGAAATCTATAGCTCAGGGCTGAATTGTGTAGTTCTTAAGTGCTCTCTGAGCTTTGTTGTTTGCTTGCCTTTCATTACCCAACTAGATGATCATGTTTTCTTCAAACATAAAGAGAAGAAAGATAGTGAGTCAAACTGTAACGGTCAAGAAAAATTACAAGTGCTTTATCATATTCCTGCATCTTTTGAAGACATTTTTAAACATCACATAAATATGAGGAAGAAAGAATATCAAACTTATTAGGGTTTTTTTAGGTCAGGAACTATTGCACATTGTCCCGTGATTTAAATAAAGCAAAGTCAAGAATTGATTTTAACTCCTAATGACTATATAGTCATCTTCATGTATCTTAACAGGAATGCTAAGCTGGTTTGGCCTTACCTTCTGGTAACATTTTGAACTCCCAATCCAGCATGAATATCCAGTATTAACTTGTGGTCTCCCAACCAAATATTATCCATACCTGCTGCTGCTTAGCCTTTGTGATTGCCGAAGGTAAGCTAGATTCTGTCACCTAGCTGAGACAGTGATTCACATACAATAACAAGATACTATAGATTGGCCCATTTCTTCTCCAGATTGCTTGAACAGCCACAGGATAAGTCACAATGTGTCTTTTACCCCCTAAGCTGAGCCAAAGCACCTCATATACATATGATGTTAAATGTACAGCTAAATATATACTGTTGCTTTGCAAGGCAGCAGAATTAGTAAGAAACACACTCTATGCTCCTGTCTATTTAAATACACAAAATTAAAACATAAAAAGGTAAGGAAAAAAAAAACATTATTTAGGAACATAAATATCTTGCTCATAAATAAAAAATTGGGAAGGGAAAGAATGCTGTCTGTGCAGAGGTGGAACGATTTAATATATTTTAATGGGTTCTGCTAAGGTAAACGGAGTGTATATTTATCTGCTACCTTCAAAGGCCTGTCCTTTCCAAAGGACCAGGTAACGGTTCTTTCCAAAGTCATTAGCTATTCAAGATACTTGACTCTCTGGGTGTTCGCAGAAGAGCCAATGTTCATTTGTAAAAGTTGTCGTTTACTGTTACGCCAGCTTAGAAAGGCGTGATGGCGCATATCTGTGGAAAGGAAGGGAAAGACAGCTCTGACTTATACTTCCATAGACTAAACAGTGACTCCTCAGCGCTGCCCAGCTCTAGGTCGGTCAAAACCTTGGCAGGCCCCATGAATAATAGTTACCTAAGAAATGTTAACAGCCTTCCCACCCATTGGGGTGGCCAAAAACTGGATAGCAAAACATTTCCCGTCGCCAACTCTTAACAATGCCAGCTTCTTATGCTAGAAGATCTTTAATTGCTCTCGACTTACCAGCTTTCTTTCCCGCATGTGGCTATCTTTCTGCATTGGGGGGGGGGTGTCACAAAATGCATGGGCTTCGTGCTGGTTTCTCTGAGAAATTTGCTACAGTCAAAATGTCTTGGTGTGAAAGCTGCAATATTGATCCGTGCTCTAAATCCAATGATATTAACCCTCATAAAATGGCAATCTTCAGCCCTTCTCAAGATCTCCTGATCTGGATTCTAGCTTGCAATAATTACTACCAGGTGTAGCAGAAGAGTAGAAAAATTACATGTGGACAGCTAATAGGCCCCCATTTTAGAATCTGGCCATTTTTGTCTTTGGTTTCCATATTGGCTTTTATAGTTACAGATGGGAAATAACGGTCTATGTGCAGTGGTGGGATTCAGCTGGTTCGCACCAGTTTGGCAGAACTGGTAGTTATTTTTTTGTTGCCCAGGCCCAGAATGGACTTTCAGAAGTGACATCCACACAGAGAACCGGTTGTTCACATATTTGAATCCCACCACTGTCTATATGTGTAAAATACTGGAGGTAAACTAGCAAGTTAAAAGTATGAAATCCTTAGTGTCTCTGCCATAAAATTTCTGATTAGATTCCCACATAGTACTAACCCTGCCATTTTTTATTTTAGAGCAAGGTTTTCCAACCTTGGCAACTTTAAAACTTGTGGACTTCAGCTTCCAGA
Organism: Protobothrops mucrosquamatus; assembly: GCF_001527695.2. Taxonomy (NCBI): domain Eukaryota; kingdom Metazoa; phylum Chordata; class Lepidosauria; order Squamata; family Viperidae; genus Protobothrops; species Protobothrops mucrosquamatus. Next base: position 141,101 of record NW_015386503.1, on the reverse strand, counting down.
ATTCACCTGCCAGCCATGCTGACTGGGAAATTCTGGGGGTACAGAACAAAACTTGGTCCACAGGTCTTAAAGTTGCCAAGGTTGGACACCCCTGGCTTAGAGTATTCAGCGATCTCAGTCACTAGAATTTCTAAGGTGTGGTTAGTGCTATGCAAAGATGACTTGAATAAAGTGTGTGGTTTATCCAAGAAATAAACCTAGATGAAGCAAGTCACACCTTAGGATGTTAATCAAATGCAGTCTACACACTTCACCACAGGCATAAAATGGAAGATCTTGCTTTGCATATTACAGTGAAAACATGAGATATATACATTATACAGGTAGTCCTCGAGTTACCACCACAATTGAGCCCAAAATTTATTATGTTGCTAAGTGAAACATTTGTTAAGTGAGTTTTGCCCCATTTTTACAACCATTCTCACCAAGTGTTGAAGTGAATCACTGCAGTTGTTAAGTTAGTAACATGGTTGTTAAGTAAATCTGGCTTCCCCATTGATTTTGTTTGTCGGAAAGTCACAAACGTTGACTCCAGGGTATTGCAACCATCATAAATATGAACCAGTTGTCAAGCATCTGAATTTTGATCACATGATTGTGGGGCTGCTACAACGGTCGTAAGTATGAAAATGGTCATAAGTCACTTTTTGTTGTAACTTTGAACGGTCACTAAATGAACTATTGAAAGTCGGGGATTACCTGTACTGATTTACTAATCTTGTGAATGCCAAGCAATTCTCTTTAAGGGATGGTTCCCCTTCTGCATCCAGAATTTTTACGGACTTCAGCCAGGCAGGAGAAGGATCCAGCTCATCCTTGTAATAGGAGTAACCGTGAAAAGTTCTTGAAAGGTGTTGAATGGACTTCAGGGACTGTGACCGACATAAAAGACTCTTTTACAGCAGGCTTCTTTTTCCTATTGACTACATAAAAATGGGGAAAACTGGGGGGGGCAGAGGGGGGGGAGAGAGAAGGGAGATGAAATGAGATTATAAAAGAGACACGCTTTCCATCCACCTTCAGGAAACCAGCGAGACCAAAGGCACCCAGCAGCAGCCACATGGTGAGAGAGTTTCAGAAAACAAGCAGCTTCCTCTGTTGTTTCCTCTGAGTCCCAGGATCCATCGCCCGGTTTGTTTTTCCAAGGAAATAATTAAAAGCATGAATTTAAAAAAGAAAAGTGACCTTTCTCTCGCCTGCCTCGATTCCCTTTAAAGGAGAATTATTTTCATGTTCTTCCCAACTCTACAGATAACCCTTCAAGCAATATCCTGGAATTAAAGATTGGCTGATGTACATTTTACTGAAGCAAAAATCTCTGGTGTACAAACATGGATTACTAGTAGTTTAGTTTCTCCAATATATCTCACAGGGAGGGTTACCAAGTTTGATTCAAAACCTGAAGAGGAGGAGTTGTCAGGTAAAGAAATGTTGCAATCGGGTCCCTAAATCTGTAAATAGGAGTTGCAATTTCTCCTGTAGTGGACAGTCATAATGCAGAATTGCATTCAAATGTTTTCTACCAATTATCTTTTTGATAGCAACTGGCCAATACACCAATACAACTGGCCAATACACCTTACTCACCCCAAACAAAGGTTGGATTCATGCAGTTTACTAAGCTGTAACGTGGCTTGTGTGATTTTGGCCTAGCGTGATATATGAACATTGTCATTATGTCTTTACAACATTTGCAAACTAGGTCATTGTGGCTTAGTAAACAAAACATAACTTAAAAACCTGACTTGGCATAATGTATGAATGCAGGAAGACAAAAATCAGGCATAAACACAATGTTCTGTCCTGAAATGACATTAGCTCCAGGACACTATGTAGTAGTGGCCAAGTTGCTGGTGTGACTTGTGATACGGGCAAAATAAAGACATATCCTAATATAAAACCTTCAAGGGAGAAGAAGATAATGATATTGATGGCAGCTTTCTGTTTAAGGGAAAGCCATATAGAGGGAGACTTTCTGAAGGTCTTCTAGACCACATTTAGCAAAACATCCATGTGCAGTATACTCAAGCTCATTTTGAATACCTAAAGACAAATGTAAAATAAGTAAGTTTATTAAACAGGATATACACTGTGCTAGAAAGCTTAAATCTTTTCACCTTCCAGTCTTTATAATGAGGCAAAAGGGAAGGAAGAAAGACTCCATCTATCCAGACTAAAGCATCCGTATCAAGGAGGGAAGTAATGGTCACAAACAATAAGACACGACATACAGTATGCCCTCCAGAGTTGCCTTGAACCATGAAATGGGTGGCACATAAATTTAATACACGAATAAATAAAATCAAATCTTGTTGATTTTGATTTCCCCCTGCTGCAGATGCTTCAGGGATAAATCAGAAGCAGAGCAGAGCAAAAGAAAAGGATAGAGAGCAAATCCCTTGCCTGCTCTGTCTTCCCTTAAAGAGTCCACAGAAGTCAGTAAGAAAAAAGACGCAAAGAGTCATTGCTTCTTCAACCTTGAGAATATACAGTACCTCTGCCCTCAACACTTCAATTACAACCAGAGCTACATCAACCTAATGAATTAATATGGCTGAACAACCTTAATCAATGAATATTCCTTAATAGTTTCATATCTTCATGCAAGGAAGTATCGAGGGAGGGACGTCAGGGGTCTGTCCTGGGCCCTGTACTCTTTAACATGCATGACTTAGAGAAAATAGAAGGGATGCTCACAAAAACTGGCAAATGACATAAAGCAAGGAGAGGGAAGACCCCAAAAGAGGGAATCAAGATTTAAGAGGATCTTGACAGACTTCATGATCAGGCCCTATTCATCAAAACATTGTTCATGGGTGAGAAATGTAAGATGCTGCACTTAGGCAGGAGAAATCACAGGTACAATATATATATGGTTCCTTATTTACCAGAAAGAAGGACCTAGGTGTCTCAATAGACCAAAGATTAAGTATGAGCCAGTAATGTGCCACAACTCCCAAAATATCCCATTAAATGTCAGGTTGTATATGTCTGTCTGTCTGTCTGTCTATCTGTCTGTCTTCTTTCTTTCTTTCTTTCTTTCTTTCTTTCTTTCTTTCTGTCTGTCTGTCTGTCTATCTATCTATCTATCTATCTATCTATCTATCTATCTATCTATCTATCTATCTATCTATCTATCTATCTATCTATCTATCTATCTATCTATCTATCTATCTCCTGCCTTTATTAAACTCCTTTTTATGAGCCTGTAATCCTTTAATTTGGGGTAGAGTTGGGGCAATTGGATGGAGCTGAGTGTTTACTGGTTGGATGCCCTTCCTGACACTACAAGGAGTTTGCAGCAGATATTTTTTCTTTGTGCCCTAGGAGAGAGAAACATCTGCTGCCACCTAGGATTGAACTCTCAACTTTCTGAGTGCGAGGCAAGCATCTTCACCACTAGGCCACCACCCTGCTCATATATCCTGTCTTTATTATTTTTACAAACCAAGATGGTGAAAATAGAAATATAGTGTCAATATCATAGGAAGTGATAGTGTTGCTCCATGCTGCAATGGACAGAGCACATGTGAAATATTGTGTTCGCTTCCAGTTGCTGCAATACGCCCCCCCCCCCAAAAAAAAGGCAGAGAACCTGGTGCAGAAAACAGTAATAAAAATGGTGGGGGGCTTGGGGTCTAAATCTTACAAAGAGCAGTTAAAGGACTAATACATTTAGCTGAAAAAAGAGAAATCTAAGGTGAGATATGATAATAGTTTTCCAATATATGAAGAGGTGTTACAGGAAAGAGGGTGTAGACTTATTCTCAAGAGCACCCAAAGATAAGATGAGAATTAATAGATGCAGGCTGTGAGATCTAAATTTGAAATGAGGAATTTCTCATTTCTGAGATCTGCTAAGCAGTAGATTAATAGCAGTGGTGGGATTCAGCCGGTTCCCACCACTTTGGCAGAACTGATAGCTAATTTTTTTGTTGCCCAGGCCCAGAATGGACTTCCGGAAACGGCATCCACACAGAGAACCGGTTGTTCACATATTTGAATCCCACCACTGATCAATAGGGAGAGCTATCGAACAGCCCACCTCCTGAAGTCGTGTGTTCTATATCACTGGAGGTTTTCAAGAAAAGATTGAACAGTTGGTTGGACTAAAAGACCTTCAAGGTCCCTTCCACTCCTATGATTCTATGCCTAGTATCTTTTCAGAATTTTCATACATCTTTCAACAGTGTAAAATGTATGGATCAGAATCCGAATACCATCCCTTCACATTCCTGGCAAATTTCATGTAAGAAAAAAGATATACAGGAATTATTGAGTCTGCATGGCACAATAGGAAACCTCCTAACTGCTGCAAAATCTCTCTCTCTGAAACACAGCCAAGTAACTGTGTGAGTATTCAGTCTTGATTACCACAAAAACAAGTCTGTGTGCAAATTGTTACTTGACTTCACCTAACGCTTGCTACTGTGGCACAAAAAAAGAGAAGCCCTCCACTAACTCTTATCTCTTATCCTTACCCATATCTGTATGTTGCAGAACCTGAACACTTAAGATGGCTCTACTGTACATCATTGGTAGACAGTATTGCATCTAGAAGAAGAGTTCTCCCATGCTAATAAATTTTCATTAGTTCGATTTATGTGGCTGCTGATCTTGCAGATGTGACTCTCAGGACAGATAACAATGCACTAAAGACAATTTTAAAAAGTCAGTAATGATGGACATTTAAAACAATCTCTACAATGTTTGCTATGAATAAACCCTCAACAAGTCAGCAAAACAGCATTTCAGGGTAATCTCCTATTCCACCCCCAATTCATACACAAACAAACACACAAACAAAGAGACAGACAGATATTCACTAGAGCAAAGTTCCCCAACCTTTCCGACTTGGCGGCCCGGAAGGAAAGGGAGCAGCAGGGAAATGTGCGCATGTGCATGACCTGCATGCACATGTGCAAATGGATGTGTGCACAATGGTGACACTAGCGTGCACACTCATGTGCAAGTGGGCCATGTGTACCCATGGCATGCATGTGCTTGCACCTACACATGTGCATAAAGGGCTGCACTCGCCCACAGCACATGTGCTGGCATCCACACACATGCGCAAATGGATTGCTGGTGCCCACATGATGCTGGCAGCGGTGCTAGCATCCACGCACATGCACAAATGGGGCTGGTAGTGCCCGTGCAGTGGTGCTATCATTAGTGGGGCGGGATTCACCAGCTATTCCTGGGGTCCAATGGCCAACAGGCCGTGGCCCGCTACTGGTCCACAGACCATAGGTTGGGGACTCCTGCTCTAAAGCAATCTTCAATGCTTGTGAAAGACTAGCATTGACCAATCTACTTTCGAAAGTATGGTGCTCCAGATGGCAGATACTGCAATAGAAAGATCTCCTTGCTAGGACCCATGAGATGTCATTCTTTAACTATGAGGACTCAGAGTATGCCTCTTCTATAGGACCAGATGGGATGGATAGAAACAAGCATTAATTACTGACCAGGCAAATTAGTAATTATAATTTATTTATGACTGGAAAAAGTCAAAATTGTCCTCAGCATATTTGACAAAGAAAAAGTAACCCTTCCACTGTGTTCCTCTCATATAGGGAGCATTTATGATGCCTAATGGGGAGGGGAATAGATTGAGCAGAATGTCTGCTCTAGAAGCCAACAAAATGACTGTAATGTTTCTCAAGCACCTTTCTCAGTGTGATATACACAATTCAGCCTATAAACCCTAGAAAAGCTTCTCGTGGTTCTCCTGTAATGATGGGCAACTGCTCTAAATGTAGCATGTCAAATCTCTAACCTCCTGAAATCCTCAGAGCATAAGAATTGCCTCATGAGTGTTATTTCAGCCATGTTTAAGAAAGGTCACTGGTCTCATTTAAATAATCTCAGGTCACAATTTTCAAGAGTCTTTGCTAGAGGAGAAGCTAAACAAGAGAAGATTAGTAATAGCAACAACAACAACAACAACAATAATGTTCCAATAGGTAATGGAGGTGGGTATTCCAGCAGTTACAACTGCTTAATTCTTGTTGGCTTGCATTGGAGAACAATACCATCCTTGTGCTTACATAAATAAAGACCTGCAGTAGCTATCTTGCTATTCCCTTTCAGAGTAAACAATTTTATGCAAAATGTAAAAAAGGAGTAAGAAACGACAAGCCAAAGAAATTAAAGGCATGAATTTTTAAAAAAGCAAAAGAAATGTAACTAAGTCTAGTTATTGCCAAGACTATAGCCATTCCTTACAGTCTTTCTATCCATGCACTTTGATGCCACCAAGTCTATTCATAGCTTCATACACTTCTTTCTTCATCCTTTTGGTTATTGGTAATCAGTGGAATAAAATGGAACAAGTGACAGCTTTCATGTTCTTGGGCTCCAAGATCACCGCAGAGGGTGACTGCAGTCATGAAATTAAAAGATGCTTGATCCTTGGGAGGAAAGCTATGGCAAACCTAGACAGCATATTGAAAAGCAGAGACATCATCACCTTATCCATCTCTATGATTTCCCAGTCTACTACTGGGAAAACTGTGGCTGTGAGAATTGGACCATAAGGAAGGCCTGAGCACCAAAGAATTGATGCTTTCAAGTTGTGGTGCTGGAAAAGACCCTTGAGAGGTTCCTTAGACTGCAAAGAGATCCAGTCAGCCAATCCTAAAGGAAAGCAACCCTGATTGTTCTTTTGAAGGACAGATACTGAAGCTGAAGCTCAAATACTTTGGCTGCCAAATGAGTAGAGAGGACTCATCGGAAAAGATCCTGATGTTGGGAAAGATTGAAGGCAAAAGGAGAAGGAGACGGCAGAGGATGTGATTGTTAGATAGTGTCATGGACACAATGAACATGAATTTGGGCAAACACCAGGAGATAGTGAGGGTTGGAGGGGGGGCTGGTATGCTATGTTTCATGGGATCACGAAGAGTCAGACATGACTTAGCAACTGAACAACAACAAATCAATGCAATGTTCTCATTCTTGTACAGTATGTCATTGGAACTGGGGTGGATAAGTGATGACTTCCATATATCTTGTGCTAAGAGTCCCATAATCCTTTATTATTGGTCCTGCTGGATAAAACTTCTGGGGGGGGAAAAATTATTTTACTATTTTGGTTTTCTTCCAGGAGCTCATTGCTGCCTACAAATATTCCTTCTTCCAATTTTATTCCCATAACAATAACTGTGTGGAGTTGTTTGAGCTAAAGAACTATCTCAGTAATCATCCGGTGAGCTGGTGTAGGGCCGACTTGAATTTGAGTTTTTCCAATTATTGTCTAACAACATAACCAACAGACATCATTAATCAAAGCATCCAGAGGGCACCAGGTTTTCTGAAATTCCCCCCCAAAGTTAACCCCGCTCCCCAGGCGGAACTTTTCATATGAACAGAGAATATTAAAATAACAAATTTATTTAGCTTTTTGGCTCCACAGTCGGGTTTTGCTGCTAAATGGGGGCAGTTTATGGTTGAATTTCAGCAGCAATTTGCACCACCAATTTGAGTGGACCCACCGGAGACCGTTCTGGAAGCAGCAGAATAGCAGTTTGGGACCACCAGCCTCTGATCTTATTCATAAACAAGAAAGTTATTTTTATTATTCCCCTGCCTATTTGCAATTGTTGAAATGGATAGCAGTTTCCTTTCAAAAAAATCATTACGTTGTTCTGCAAAGCACTCAGAAATGTTGATAGGATTTAAGCTACATTCCCAACTGAGGTTGCTTTTAGAAAGCCCGACTCAAAGCGTAGGCCTTCTCCTGTCTCGTTCGTCTTTCCTTGCTACCATCTTGAAAAGATCAAGTTTGACCTGAAAAATTCTGCAGTTCACATCTGATAAAGCCAGAAGCATGTACCTGTGTGGTCCAATGTCAAGGAAATAATTTGGAAATAGGAAATCAGATGAAATTACCTGATGCTTATCTTCTCCGCCCCTATAGAGGACACATGTTATAGATTCGCAAGTCGTGTGAGATGTCAGCTTCTGGTGTTGGCAACCGAGGCCTGCAAAAGAGTTTAGAGTTTTCATGAAAGCTTTCATAACTTCTAGCTGAAATTAGCAAAGGGTTCCAGCCGATTTAAGAGCTATGCAACCCTAATGTTTATTTTTTTTAAAGGAACCAAAGGACAAAGTCCGGGTGATTATTTTTCTTCACTTAGTTAAAGAAATAGTATAGCTTTCTTGAAAAAAAAAAGGGTTAAATCATTTCCTCTTCTGCTGCCCTAAAGTTTACTCCTGTGTGTCTAGGGTGTGCATGGGTGTCTATGTGTGCGTGCACATAAGTTAGCAAGAGATCCTCCACTAATCATAGTTCTATGGGAAAAAAAAGAAGTGGAATAAATTCAGTATGTTAGGGATTCTGACTTCAGAAATATACATAGTAATATAGGTAGTCCTCCAGTTACGGCAGTTCATTTAATGACTGTTCAAAGCTACAACAGCACTAAAAAAGTTATGGATGTTGGATGTTTTTGCATTGACAACAGATAGAAATGTAGCCATTTTTTCCCTTTTGCTTTTAGAGTTAAATGATGCTGGGAGGGGGGATGTGAATGAGAGTCCAACTAAACATAACAACACTAAACTTAATGTGAGAATCAAGGTTATTGAGCCAGAGCTGATAAAGAATTGGCAGGCTGGAGAGCTGGAGAGAAAAGCTGTGCTTCAAACTAATTGGGGAATGTGATTTATGACTGTTAATTGAAGGAGGGAATTGTGCTTTGATACTATGTGCCCAGGGGAGGAGAATTCAGTTTTGATTGATTTGATTATGTAAGTGCCGATATTATGTTACTCAAATAAAAGATCCTTTAAGGTAAACAATGCCTCGAAGTTCTTTTGAAGAGTTTCATCTGTCGGAATCATGACACAATCATTTCCAGAGCAGTAGCTCTATAGATCTCTTTGGGACTGCACAGATCAGGGAAATTGATGGTCCTGTAATCCAGAACTGAGTGTGGCTATTGGTGTGGCTGTTGGTCAGGGATGATCAGAAGTGGAACACGATATCTGGTTCCCTACACTGAGGTACATCTAGTCCTCAAATTACCATTACAGTTGGGATGAAAATTTCTATTGCTAAACAAGGCAGTTCTTAATTAAGTTGTGCATGATTGTACAACTTTATTATTATTATTTTTTGCCGTGGTTGTTAAGTGAATCTCAGCAGTTATGTGAAATGTGTGATCATTAAGCGAATCCAGCTCCCCTCATTGGCTTTGCTTGTCAGAAGCTGCTTGGGAAGGTCACATATAGTAATCATATGACCTGCAACCACGGTAAATATATGCCAGTTGCCAAATGGCTGAATTTTGATTACATGGTTGTGGGGATGCTCCAATGATTGTAAATGCGAAGATTCGTTATAAGTCACTTTTTTTTTAGTGCCATTGTAATTTTCAAGGGTTGCTAACCAAATGGTTGTAAGTCAAGGATTCCCTGTAGCAGAAAAGCAGGATATGATGTCTCCATATATTACAATTAATAAATGTAGTGTATTCTCTGTTTGTACATAAGCATTTAACATATGTTCAACAATAAACTTTTTTAAAAAGATGATAAATTAATGAAATAAAACAGCAGCAGCTAAAACATGAATTGGTCATAAAATCATAAGTAAAAAAACTAAGAAAAATCAAACTATTTTAAATAGGATCTTCAAAGTCACCAGTGACAGAACAAATCAGTTTTCTGGAAAGGAGTTTCAGAACGATGGGCTATTAGTGTAAAAGCCCTAATTCTGTTTCCGGAATATTGATTTACTTGAATAATAGGTCAAGGCAGCAAAACTGAGAACTAGCATCAGGGCCTAAATAGATTGATTTAGATATATATCACACTTCATTTATTTATATTTTTTTAAAAAACAACAACAACAAATAAAATATTTTTCAAGGGCTACAAAAATATTCAATCAATACATAACATTTAGAGGAAGATTTCATAGATGCTTCCTTATAAAACAAATTACAGATTTAAAAAACTAATGTTACAATCTTTTTGCTTCACAGATATCCTTTGTTTCAAGACATAGTTTGTCTTCACGCTCTGATTTTTTTTCTTTACTCCTTAATACTGTTAAGGCTAAAGGATTTACTGTAGCATGATGATGCCAAGCTGAGAGTTTGGGAGGGGAGGGGGGTTAACTTTTTGTTTTGAAGGTCTGGAGAGCATTAAGCCTATCAGAGACTTGCAATTGTTTTAATTGTTGCCAAGTTGATTTGTGTGTGTGTGTGTGTGTGTGTGTGTGTGTGTCAGTAGATACATATGATTCATTCAGTGTGGGGGGGAAGCCTCTCCCTTTCCTCTTTAGGGACTGTCAATTGGCAATTCTGCACAATATGTGTAGAAAGGTGTCCTCCAGTAGCCTCTTTGGGCCTAGGAATGGAGAAATGTTGAATCATGCTGAACCATATCCTCTTCAAATTCACATTATCTTAATCTGTATATACAAATTAAAATAAAATTATACCATAGAGAATTTAAAAACTCCTGAAAATTATGATTTAGTGTGTAACTTAAAAATTGCCTACATAAATTAGCATTTTAAGACAAAAAGCACTCATAACATGGGCTATATTAGGAAACAGTGTGCAAAAAAGGAAACTGGCCCAAAAAAGTTGCATAAGAAAATACAGCAATGTGCATATATTAACAAAAATAGTACAGATTAGATTAGACCATTTATTTAGGTTGGGAACTATCTGCCCATTATATATTGCATGCCCTAAACAGAATAAAAAGAGTAAGGATCTTGAGATAAAGTTATCCAAACAGCAAAGTAGACTTGAGTAAACTGTCTAATACAGTGGTTCTCAACCTTTTTAATGCCGCGACCCCAACCGGTCGTAAGTCGAGGACTACCTAACCGGCCGTAAGTCGAGGACTTTCCCTGCCCGGGAGCGCTGCGCATGCATGGTTCCGCCCCCTGCGCCGGCCGAGGTGTAGCTGGCAAGCGGCAGAGATGGAGCAGGCCGACCACCAGCTGGCCCAGCTCAAGGGAGGTAAGGCACCCACCGGAAAAGGGGAAAAAATGGCGGACAAAAAAATGGCGGACAAAAAAAATGGCGGACAGCCTTGCTTGGCGACCCCCGTGAAATGGTCGATCGACCCCAAATGGGGTCCCGACCCACAGGTTGAGAACCACTGGTCTAATATATCCAGAAAGCATAGACATCTTTCAACTTAACAACTTAAACCAATTTCATTGAGAACCATTGAGCAGAACAGAAACTTTTTTCTATAGAAGAGTATCTGGATGGCATTATTAAGTCAAAGTGGCAAGCCTGGATAAAAATGACAGCACAATAACACCGATGAAGCAACGTTTCTTCTGGACATTAGAAAAGGCTTCTTTGCGATCTTAATACATTTTCCTCCCACAAACCAAAGAGGGCCAAGTGACAAAGAAATAATTTTTTGCTATATTTTGTCTCTTATATTATTAGTAAAAAAAATGTTTGGGTTGTACACAGTAAAATTTAGCCATAGATCAATTAGGTTTTTTTTTTCCACTGAAATATGTATTTATAGTTGGAATATTTATATTGTTGGGAAATATGAACCATATTGGGGAGGATTTCAAGAAGAGGAAAAAGCTACCTTAGAACATTAGGTTAAGGGAAGGAGCACATGAAATGAGATTAAATTTTGCATTTGCTATCACTTTATTCTAAAATATCTGCTTCTGTTACATCCTCTTTATATAATTGTCTCTGAAGACTATTCAGAATCTCATTTTGGTAGAAAACATAGAGTACTTTACAGGTTTTTCACTCTGCAAAGCAGAGTGAATTGATTGCTTCAATATTTTATTAAATCTGAGCACCTCTAAGATGTGACAACTAGGCTGTACAGTGGCATGCAGAACAGGAATTATTAGCATTAGACCATAATATGGAAAATTAATGATAAACATATGCCAAAAATTGTATTCAACTAATAAATTTGTGCAATTGTTGCACACTAAAATAATACAAATAATATAACACATACAATGATGTAAGTCTCATTTTTTTCATGAGCTCTTACCTTAATGTTTTGGTACAAGTAGTCCTTGACCTATGACCACAATTGAGCTCAAAATCTCTGTTGTTAAGTGAGACATTTATTAAGTGAATTTTGCCCCATTTTATGGCCTTTCTTGCCTCAGTTGTTAAATGAATCACTATAGTTGATAAGTTAGTAACCCGGTTGTTAAGTGAGTCTGGCTTCCCCATTGGCTTTGCTTGTCGGAAGGTTGCAAAAGGTGGTCACATGACAAAGCAACAGTCATAAATAGGAATCAGTTGCCAAGCATCTGAATTTGGATCTCATGATCCTGGAGATGCTGCAAAGGTTGTAACTATGAAAAACGGTCATAAGTCACATTTTTCAGTGCTGTTGTAACTTTGAACAGTCACTAAATGAACTGTTGTAAGTTGAGGATTACCTGTACAAGTGTTCACCTGAAAGGTTTTTATCGAAGGTATAAAAGATCCATTTGATTTGTAAGCACTGAAAGTTATGGATCACAAACAACAGTTCTAGGAGATATTATGAAAATTGACTGGCTCACTCTGACAGCTATAGAAGTAGCATTTAGATATCTCTTATAATTTTGTCCTGCCGATATGTCAAGATTTGACAAATTAGTGAGCTATCAGAAATAATTCTTTTTTGAGTAAGTATCTGTGAAAGGAAACAAATATTCATGATTTAATGTTGACAGTAATCTCATGTATCACTTGCAGGATTTTTAACTAGTATATTAAGGTTGGTAAAAGACTGCAATAAAGATTTGATTTGATAAGTAGTATATACTCCACAATAAATTATCTTTGCAAAATTGCATCTATTTGTTTGATCACAGCTATACCTTTTGCTTACCTCAAGTCTGAACATCAAAATCCTTGAAAATAAATGTCTTATGAGTTCTTCAGTTTTCCTCACATTATGTTTGAGATGAAACAGAGTTGTCTACTTAGCAATATAGGGAATAGCTCTAAAATTCTCTCTCTCTCCCTCTCTCTCAAGTCTATCTTATCGTTGTGACATTACTGAGGAGCAAATAAGGCTACACAACTGTCGATAACTGCATGAAACACAATAAAAATCTAGACAAAAGTTGTAGCCATCTGGAGAATAATGAGTACATCGTTTGATATAGCCTTATGTTGGACTGCCTGTGTAGGACAGTTTTTGTTACACAAATGATGTTGGAACTGAAATGGTGTTAGGACAATATTGAAAAGAAGAACGGACATATTATTGGAAACAGAAAACGGACAGAAATGATATAGTTATTAAAACAATGGAAGGTTTATAAACCAATTGTTTCTGAGTTTTCAAGGGCTCTTCACCAGGCAAAATAGTGATAAGCCAGAAAAACACAGGAGGGAAGGGGAAAAAGTGAGGTAGTTTTTCAATCCATATCTGGACCAAGTTACATTCCTGGAAGAAGTGAAAGACAGTCTCCAGACATGCAAATTAGGCTTTATCACTAACAGAAAGGGTGTTGGGTTGCACTAGAAACTCTGCTAAAGCTTGCTGAGAAGAAGAAACAAGTAAATGATCCTTTGACCTCCATTTTTGAAATAAATATTTCAGCTCTTAAAGTCAAGATTTGGAAGGTAGAAAGGCATAGGAAGATGTAATCTTCCTATTTCTATATTAAAGGGGACCTCTGTATATTTTAATAACTGAAGACAGTTATATACATTGCAGATTCAATTATGTTCAACAATGTTCTGGCTTTAGTCCATCCCAAGTCAAAGGGTGTCTTTCTTCCAGGCAATTAACTCTTCTGCAATTTAAGATGCTAAGTTGCTTATAGGGCACATTGGGATTGTTTAACATATTTAACAACCCCAATATTAATGTTTATTAATGCTGAATGAAGAAAATGTCTAACTGTCTAACCTAATCAAGGATATAAGTGAATTTAGCCATCCTTTTCTTTTTCTTTCTTTCTTTCCTTTTTTTTTTTTTTTTAAAAAAGCAGGCTGGTCAATTTGAAGGGTGCTTACTGGACACAGGATAAGAATTTTTACAAATAACAGAATAGCATTTTCTGTGCAAAAAGTACCTAGGTTCAATCGCCAGCATTTCCAGATGAAATGAAGAGTTAGTTGGCAATAAAAGAAACTTTGATGGGTGTAGGATATAGCCATAAGAAAAAGTTAGAAAAAGAACCTGCACAGAAGCTACTAATAATCTCAAGAAGTAGCCTTTAAATGTTGAAGATGCAAGGGCCATCGTTCATCTTCTGTATTCTATACCCTTAGTTTTATCTTCTATATTTTAAATCCTTAATTGTCCTTTAAACTCTAAAAAGCAAAAGCAAATGGTGACAGGAGACTAGTGGAATCCTATTATAACCTCTTGTGTAGAAACAACATGAAAAAATATACATTTATTAGAAACCAATAGAACATCAGGAATGTCTAGTCTGTCAAGTTGTATTGCACAAAGGAATTTGTTTAGTTCTAGTAAACCATAAAGCTTGAACAGAGTGGATCAGTGAGTAGGTGTTGAATGGTAATCATCATTAATCATCATTATGAAGGGAACCTATAAGGCGCTAGTAATGACAGTGATTGCAGAAGTCAGGCTCAGATGGGGAAGAACTTTAAAATATGATTAAATGCCTTTCCATGAATTTATCTTGTATCCTGGATGCCGGGTGACTCCTATGATTTATGGGAGATAATAATATTGCCATGAAGGCTGCTGGGTGTGCCTGGCAATGCTCTCTATTCAGTATTTTGGTTTCTGGTTTTCTTGTGACATGCTGAGAGTACATTAGGCTCCAACCTGCTTGCTCTGTGGTGCTGGGGAGGGACTCGCCGTTATATTTCAGAGACATTTGCAGTCATGGTCTAATGACATAAAAACTGGCCTATGTCATTTGCTAGTGGCTAAATCTCTCATTTCTTCTGGAAGGAACATGAAATGGGGAGAAGGCGGTATTGGGAGACGAGAGGCAAGTTTGTAATTGCGACTCTCGATTCTCCTGCACTGAAGAAAAGTAATTAAAATCCTAGCTGCTGAGTTGTTCCCCCTGGATCAAATTTTTACTGGAAATGAAGAGGAAAGGTGGTTTGACAGTGGAAACATTGACCAGCTGCAGGTATAACACTGAGTCTGTTGTCAGAGCCAACATTTCATTGGTCTATTTCTAGAGGATTATTTAGAGGGCTGTGGTCTTACATTCAGCCTCAAGAAGGAGAAAAAAAATACAGCCCACGAGGTGTGCCTCCTCACTGCAGGATAGTGATTTGTTATGTGTTTGTCTGAGTTAAATATAGCAGCCAGTCATTTTCCACGCTCCAGTGTTACATCCTGTTCATTCTGAGAAAGAAATGTCTTGTTTGGAGAGATGAAAATGTCTCAAAAAAAAATAAAAATGCCCGCAGCTCCAGGAGTCTACCTAGCCCACTTTTGGGAGGGACTTGACATTTTAGAAATTGCTGATCAATCAACAAGTAATCCTATTGGTTCAGGCAGCTCCGATGATCTCATTTTGATTTTTCACTTGTGATTGCTGGCATGACAATGATCAACAATGCTGTTTGCAAAGGACTGTCCTTTCGGATTAATTGACGCAGGATTTCGATTTCATTCAGTCTTGCCAAGCATGTCCCCTCTTTCCCTCTCTAGTTTTTATTCCTGAAAAAAAAAAGATCCTCCTACCATTGGGAATTGTTCAACAAACATGATCTAAATTTCTTACTCCTAGTTGGTAGATTTAGAAGCAAGGAAAAGGAGAGAAGTGTATGTGCCTGTTGCATTCATGTTGACTGCCGCCTGTGCAAACAAGGTCTGCCCGATTTTAATTCTACCCCAAAGAAGTGCCAAGTCTCAAGGATTGGTTGGCTTCCCTTTGCTAAGGAGCAAGGAATGCTTCTGTTGGCAGCAAATATCTCGGTAACGGTTCCCAAATATTGGAGGAAAGGGTCTACCAGGTCATAGAAAGCTTAGAGGTGGGCTAATGAATGCGACAGCAAAGAGTAGCAAAGCATGACCAAGTGAGCTGAGGTTACCCAAATTTGGGCTGTGCTCAGCTAACCAGGTGAATTTGATTTTAAGAAGGGATCAACAATATCTACACAGCCCAGTTGTCATTGAATATGTATTCACAATACTGTTACACATAGCTCACCTAATAAGAACTCCCCAATTTAACCCCATTTCCTGGACCCATGTAACATTCCAAGCCAGAAACTAATGATAAGAAGTGAGCTCTCACAACTCAGGGCTGAAATGCAGTTGACTTGTATGCTGTGTTAGACCCAACAGTTCTGGAATGCATAAGACATCTAGGTTTCTGCAGAGCAGATATGGTTGAGCTACTTGTGTGTTATACCAAGCCAGCATTATCTGTTAATACCATGTTTCCCGAAAAATAAGACCCAAGAGGAAAATAAGCCCTAGCATGATTTTTCAGGATGCTTGTAATATAAGCCCCACTCCAAAAGTAAACCCCACTTAAAATTGTCAGCCAGATGGATGCATTTAGTACCATGTTCATAGTATGTTTAGGTGTGTGTCATGTATGTGTTTCACTTTGAGAGCGGGCAACTAAATTTCATTTTTGATGTGTGCCATTGTGCCCACAGTATAAAAATGACAATAAAGGTTATATTATCTTATCTTATATTTCTCTGAATATAAGCCCTAGCCAGAAAATAAGCCCTAATGCGTCTTTTGGAGCAAAAATTAATATAAGACCCAGTCTTATTTTCGAGGAAACACAGTAGCAGTAAGGTCATTTACTCTGGAAGATAATAAAGAAGGATAGGACCCATTGGAATACTGTGTCCAGTTCTAGAGACTTCACTTTAAAAAAAGTGATTGATAAGATGGAGTGAGTCCAACAATGGGCAACAAAAAGTGATGCCAGGTCTGAGGGACAAAACACTTCAGGAGAGATTGGAGGAAGTGACTATATACAGCTGGAGGATAGAAGGGAAAGGGGGAAACATGACTGAAACCTTTAAATATACAGTATTAAAGATGTGAATAAGATTATAGAAGGCAATGTAAAGCAAAAATCCAGAACATGGGGGCATAACCTCAAATTGACAGGAGGGAAGTTCAGAAGTAATGTTAGAAAGCATTACTTCATATAAAGAATAGTGGAAAATTGGAAACAAATTCCAGCAGAGGTAGTGGGTCAATCATCAGTAACTGAGTTTAAACATGCTTGGGGTAAACACATGTCCATCATCCAATAAAAAAATTATTTAAAAAAAAAAACCCTCAAAGGGCAGGCTCGATGGACCACTTGGTTTTTTTCTGCCATCAGTTTTTCTATGTTTCTAAGGAAAGGCAGAAAGTACATTGTTCTTCAATCTGGATTTGGAGAGAAAAGTATAGCTGTTCACTTTAAATCTGCAGTATCATCCTCAAGGGAAAATAGAGCAAAAGTCTTAACAACTCAAGTTATTCTGCAGAGGCTATGAAAAGTCTGGTAAAAGCTAGCAACAAATTTTCCTTTGCTTTTGCTGGGCTTAACATTTTCAGTCTAAGGCAGCTTTCTCCAACCTGCCTTCTTCTGAAAGAGCAGCTGCCCAGCTTCACGTGCTCATAGATTCATCTCTATCACTTGCTCAAAGGATGCTTAATCCATTGCATGTGTTCATAGTGCAGAATTGTGAAGTCCTGACCCTTTCAAAATTAGTTTGACTCAAGCAGCCAGAAACTACTGTAAAAACATTGTAGATTGTGACATATATCTCTGCACGGTAGGAATAAGGTGAAAATATCATAGCCTCTTCATACACTAGGACAGAGGTAGGCAACCTTGGCTCTTTTATGACTCATGGACTTCAAATCCCAGAATTCCTGAGCCAGCCACACTGAGGGGAAAGGGAGAGGTTTCCAAGCTGAGCCCTGCTGGCTCAGGAATTCTGGGAGTTGAAGTTCACGAGTCATAAAAGAGCCAA
The DNA here is from genome assembly GCF_001527695.2 of Protobothrops mucrosquamatus. Taxonomy (NCBI): domain Eukaryota; kingdom Metazoa; phylum Chordata; class Lepidosauria; order Squamata; family Viperidae; genus Protobothrops; species Protobothrops mucrosquamatus. The sequence goes on along the minus strand of NW_015386503.1, from coordinate 123,189 downwards.
GGTTGCCTACCCCTGCACTAGGAGTTACAATTAGTCCTCACCTTACAACCATTCATTTAGTGACTGTTCAAAGTTATAACAGCACTGAAAAAAATGTCTTATGACCATTTTCCACACTTATGACCGTTGCAACATCCCCATAGTTATGTGATCAACATTTGGACGCTTGGCAACTGGCATGTATTTATGACAGTCGCAGTGTCCCGGGGTCATGTGATCACCTTTTGTGACCTGCTGACAAGCAAAGTCAATGGGGAATCCAGATTCACTTAATAACGGCAGTGATTCACTTAATGGTGGCAACGAAAGGTTGTAAAATGGAATAAACTCACTTAACAACTGTCTCACTTAGCCAGAACAATTTTGGGCTCAATGGTGGTGATAAGTTGAAAAAACTCCGTGTACTTGCTTTCAGCAATCCATTCTTACCAAATAATCTGTTAGCCAGATGCAGTGACCTTTATTGACATCCTCCACCAACTATTGCTTATAATGAATGGTTGATTTAAAAATAACAGACCACATTCATCTATAAGGGAAAAGAGAAAATATTTTATCTACCTTTATCTATCTCTACATATAGTCCTTCACTACAATAACATTACACCAGCAATCTTGGCATCCTACAGATGTATTGGACTACATCTCCTGAAGGATACTTTAGGGAAACAGCATATTTTTTCTAAGCAAAAATTGGTTTATCCACATATACGATGCCCCTAAGTCATTGCATCAATGCATATTACCAGAGCAGCTCCTTCAGCACCAAAACTGGCCAGAATTATAATTTCCATGCTGAGCTCTGCAAATACAAGCGCTACAAGGCATTGCACAGGTCTAGCATTAAAAAGACACACAGTGCCTTCATTCATCACAGTCTTCTTGGTGGTGAATCCATTAAGTTAACAGCAATTTGTGGCTTACAACTGAGCATCTAAAGGGTTAACCAATTATGTGGGCTCAAAACTCTTCTTTCCTGCATGGACATAATCTTCTAAATATCTTCTCTTTGGGACTTCTGTTCAGGATGGGTATAAGAGTCCTGGATTTAGTCATTATGAAATCCTGATTAGAAACAACTAAAAGCATCATCCTGAGGAAATTCTATCTCAATTTGGTTGATTGTAGAAGTTAACAACTTTTCTCTTTCTTCAATAAAATTCCATTTGAATGGGACTGACATTTATCTTCTCCCCATTTTGGGGTGGTGGTCCAACACAATAAAGTTCTCACTGTGGATGTGGAGGTATTATAGAGCAGGTGTCTCCAAAGTTGGTACCTTTAAGTCTTCTGGACTTCAACTCCCATGCTGGCTGGGGAATTCTGGGGGTTGAAACTTACAAGTCTTAAAGTTGCCATCTTTGGAGACATCGGCTGTAGAGTATTAGAAGGTGAAACTTGAGCATATCTAAGGTAGTATAGCCTCTTGCTTAATTCAGATGGTAGCATAAAATGTTGCTATTGTTTTCCATATGCCTACATAATTTCTGTTTAAATACATTACCACAGAAGGGCCCATTGCTTCCTGCTATAGTCCTTTCCATCGACAATTAGAAGATACTCCTAAAGTTCAACTGAAGTGTATTTCCTTTCCTTGCAATTTGACTGCAGCCCTATTGGTGCACAATAATTGTTTCCTATAACTTTTAATTCTATTTTTCAATTCAGGCTGTAATTGTATAACTTTCCTTAATCTAGTTCCCTCTAGTACTACAACTCCCAGAATTCCTAGTGTTCCTGGGGTAGCAACAGGTTCAGGAAAGCCTGTCAAAGAGCAAATTTAGCATCAGAAGAATACTACTGTTTAGATTCTTCTGCTCTTCAGCAGAAGGGGATGAATACAAAAATGTTGCATTTCTTAGGAGATATTTTCATGATATTTTTACCACATGCTATGCACACCTAATAAAGCACAGGCATTTTTTTTTATAAGTCATGTTTTTTTAAGAAGTGTAGCTCTTAATCTCCTGCCCTGATCTGTATAACTTTTTAAACAGATTGGTGGGGGGGGGGGAAACCTGGTGCAGAAGGCAGAAATGTCTGGAGGAATTATGAGGCCACATCTTCAATGTTATGAAGAGATGTCTGGAATTGGAGGCAATAATATAAGTATTTAATTTGCTAATATTTATTTATCTGCAACAATCAAGAGATTCCTGGTTACATTGGCATTTAAATTTTAAAAAAATATCTTTATGTGCTTTATCCCCAGTGTTCCTAAATTATATGTGCAATAGTGAGTAGACTAGTGCCCAAACCAGTTGGTAGTTTAAACCAGGGGTCTCTAAACCTGGCAACTTTAAGACTTGTGGACTTCAACTCCCAGAATTCCCAACCAGCATGGGAGGTGAAGTCCATAAGTCTTAAAGTTGCCAAGTTTGGAGGCCCCTGATGTAACCTTTGGGACTTCTCTTCACAGCTGTTATCCCCAAGTTCTTGAGCCAGCAGAAATACATGCAAGGAAAATATTTGTTCTGTCCACTGGTGCTCTCTATCCTGCCCTAGCTGAAGTTTCTGCCCCTATTTATAAAGGACATATGAAGGATAAAGATTGATGGATTCCCTCAACTTGGTTTCTCTTTCTTCCTACTAAATATCACCAACTCATAAAAAAATTATTAAATAAGTGAAATCAACCAGATATTCATGTGGGTTGAGCTGGTGCAAAGGGACTTTTGATACATGGCTAGGCCAGCAGGTCAAAACTCACTTTGGTTTGATGGAAGTATTTTGCAAGGAAGCATCTCAAGGGATCTTAATTATTAGAATAGCATTAAACTCATATCCTAAGAGCCTGATGATCATTTGATAGTTAGACTTCTTTAGAATATGCAGCAAAGACTTGCATAAAATCAGAATGGGTTTTGACAGATGGCTGGGGAACAAAGCTGGAAAATCCACCATTTTGTGTCCCTCACCAACTTTGAGACCACTCATTCTTTGCCATTGAAAGGAATCCACTTACTGGACCTCTTGGAAATGGAATGCTACCCATTCATTTTCAAACTCTCATTTAAAATTGCATTCTAGCTCTTTAGCAATGAAGCTGATGGTCTAATTACATAGTGACAATCAGATCTTAATCTGAGATCACACGTGACAATACCTATGTCAGAACTACCACTTCACGCCCATCTGCCATGAACTCTAGTGGGAGAGTGGATGCTTGGGGGAAAGGGAAGCTGATGGAAAGAAGCATGCCTCTCAGAGACAAGTCTTCAAGGCTGTTTCTCTGGGAGAAGAATGCAGCTGCAGGAATGACTGTTTGGACAATGAGGGAGGATCAGCAATGGGAAACATCTGGGAGGGAAAAGTTATGCTAAACGGATTTGGTGCACAAACCTCAGTTGTGGCTTTGCTTTACTGTAATCCACTGACCTTTACTAAACTATACTTTTATCAACAAATGGAATCAAGGGTCGTTTTTACTTAAAGGTACAAGCTGAGGCAGGATATTATCCCTGTTGAGTCAGTTAGAGTGGGATAGGAGGTATAATTCACAAGGCTGCTGGAATATTGTAATAACCTCTGAAGTAGTGCTAATTCTGAGGTTAAATACAAACTTTGTCTGAAGAACACAAATTATATAATCTGTATTTTGAGATGTCTACAGAATGAGGCAATTTCAAACATTTGCTGCAAATATGCACCTACTTTCTTTTTCCTTATTTAAATTTTTGATTTTTTTGTATATGACCAAATCTATATATGCATTTTACTGCCTTTTAGACCATGCTTTCCAGTATAAATTCTCTTGTACCTAGACAGTATTTACTGCAAAATAGAAAGCAAATATATTAACATGAATTCAAATATTTAGCTAGTAAGATGCAGGATGTAATTACATTTCCTTGATTGCACTTATGCTTGGGAAGGAACCCATACTTAATCAGGAAAAAATAGTTTTCAAAGGTGTTTTCATGGCTCTGGGAGAATGTAACTTACCTTCTATAAATAAAATTAACTCTGCTCCCTTAAAATATATCCACAGTTTTATATATTCCACCTCTCTTCCTATAATTATAAGCAACCACGGCAAAGCACCATATCATTAAATTAATTTTTTGAGGTTCATGCATCTTGGGGTTTTTTCTTATTTTTTTTACCAGGGATATACAAATGTTTTCAGGATAAAATATTTTTTAAAAGACCTGGTACCTTTTAATCTTTGATACCCTCCACCTCTTTCCTTGTGTTAAGGAAAGCTCAAATAGAGGCAGGCAGATTAATTTTCATTGGGGGTTGAATTTTTTTTTTCAGAAAGTGGTCTGTGATATAAAGAAGTCTGGATTGCAAATAATTATGGCTCCACAGGTTCCATCATTTATGGCCTTGATTGGTTAGCCTGCAGGATGGCAAAACAGTAATTACAGCTTTGGATAAATCCTTCTCCCCAAGTTTTCCATCTGTTCAGTGGTAATGATCGAGAAGAATCTCTCTCGTATAAATGGATCATGATATAAATATAAGATATTTAAGGCATCTTAATGCATATACTGAATGCTATATTTGATACTTCATCTGCGTGCCAGCTGTGAACACTTTCTGTATTCACTCAAAAGATAATAAAAGTTGGGAATTCATTGATATGACTGAAAATTGAATTGACACAATGCACATTGATGATGATGATGATGATGATGATGATGATGATGATGATGATGATGATGATGATTAAAAAGTTGTATTGCAGTTCTGCTGCATTTGGTAGATTAAACTGTTACAAATTCCTGTCTGTGGTCCTTGGAATCAGGCAACCTGTAAATTAATTGATTGGTTAGTGGTGAGTCTTTTTATACAGAAGAAGGTTTGATTGGGTTTGAATTTCTTCCACTCCCTCTCTACACACCAGGTGTTGGAGACAAAGCAAAACAGCAGAGGCTTGGTATATAAAAAGGATCAGATGTAGCCTCCAATAAGAAGTTCTTATTAGCAGCTCTTAGAAGTATTGCTGTGCCAAAGTGGACAGATGGCTTGACTTTAATTCAAAAGTCTTTAAGGATGCAACAATTTATATTTATAATTCCAACTCTTTTCTCAGATATGTTTTCAGGGCCAGACTCAGCAGTGATGGGGTTTCTTCCTTTTTCATAGGAAGAAGGCAAAGAAAACATTTTGCAGGAAAGTAAATTCAACCAATACTCAAACTGAAGATCGGATCTAACACTAGAAGATATTGATGTTCTTATCCTCATGCTATATTAGTATATGTGTATCTGCCTTGAAATACACACAGACAGACAGACAGACAGACAAACCAGGTTGAAAGAGACTAGTATTAAAATAAAGCAATCTCAAATCACCATAGAGGAGAAACTAAATTATTCTTTCCAAGGCATATTTTTGGCTGTTATTGAACTAAAATTGTCTAAAATAATATAGATTATTATTTTTCACCCAGAAATTCACGCCTGCAATTTGTTCCAAATGGCACAGGAGTGTATAATTTTATTGAGCTGAATCTCTTGAGTCTCCTTAAGTCAGGGAAGCAAATTGTGCACTTGAGCACTGTGCAGTTTTGAACTCTCAGCTGCTGCATCTTGTCACCTATAGCATGCACATTGTCCATTGCTTCTAGTGGACAATCACTTAAATATGAGCCAGCAGTATGCTGCAGCTGCCAAAAAAGCCAACACAGTGCTAGGCTGCATTAACAGAGGGATAGAATCAAGATCACATGAAGTGTTAATGCCACTTTATAACGCCTTGGTAAGGCCACACTTGGAATACTGCATCCAGTTTTGGTCACCACGGTGTAAAAAAGATGTTGGGACTCTAGAAAGAGTACAGAGAAGAGCAATAAAGATGATTAGGGGACTAGAGGCTAAAACATATACAGAATGGTTGCTGGAATTGAGTATGTCTAATTTAATGAAGAGAAGGACGAAGGGGGACATGATAGCAGTGTTCCAATATCTCAAGGATTGCCACAAGGAAGAGGGAGTCAAGCTATTCTACAAAGCACCTGAAGGCAGGACAAGAAGCAGTGGATGGAAACTAATCAAAGAAAGAAGCAACCTGGAACTAAGGAGAAATTTCTTGATAATTAATCAGTGGAACAACCTGCCTCCAGAAGTTGTGAATACTCCAACACTGGAAGTTTTTAAGAAGAGACTGGACAACCATTTGCCTGAAATGGTATAGGTTCTCCTGCTTGAGCAGGTTGCTAGACTAGAAGACCTCCAAGGTCCCTTCCAGATTCTATTCTATTCTATTCTATTCTATTCTATTCTATTCTATTCTATTCTATTCTATTCTATTCTATTCTGTTTCTAGCCCCCAGGGCCATTCAAATAAAACTTGGAGAGATTATAGACAACAGGGAGATATGGATATGGATTGAGAGCCAATTTGGTCTAGTGGTTTAAGGCTCCAGGCTAGCAACCAGAAGACTGTGAGTTCTAGTCTCACTTGGGCATAAAAACCAGCTGGGAGATCTTGGGCCAGTCACTCTCTCTTGGCCCAACAGGATTGGCTTCACAGGGTTTTTATTGTGGGGAAAATAGGAGGAGGAAGGGATATTGGATATATCCCTTGAGTTTGCCACCTTAAGTTATTTATAAAAATATTTATAAAAATAATAAAGGTGGGATACAAGAAAAGATTCTGCATGACATCAATTTCAGGCAAGCTTCTTTGGGCTAGAATTCTCCTATAAAAATATGCTGATTCTGCCTCTCAGCACCATAAACAAATTTCCCTTATCAAAAGAGCCAAGCCATCATGAACTCAAAAGGAATGCTGAAAAATTGCAAAAGTATATTTGGATGGAATTTCTACTTGGAAACCCCAACGATTATAATTTCCATTTTAAAATGGAGTGTGAAACCACTACAGAATTGAGGTATCCCACCAATAATATCCATTTCTTGCTTCTCACAAATGTATCACCCATGTTTGCTAGTTAAGCGCATTATTACTCACCAAGGAGCACTTTTCATGAGGTTTTCCATTTTTGAAAGAAAGATAAAACTATTTCTGACACACACACACACACACAAAGGTGTGTGGGGGGGGGGGGCTTGTGGTTAGAATCTTTGAGTAAGGATCCAGCTCGGTATATGGCATTAGCTAATTGGAAGTGTGCAGTGGTGGCACAGGTTCACTTGACACGGGAATATCGAGTGTTAGCACAAGTTACTGCAGCTGTGAGTCATTATTTCCAGTGGAAGTTCAAAACCATTGAGCATTCTCTAGGGAAATGGTGGGGAAAATTGTGGCAGGTATAATATTAACCCTTGCTACCACTCTTCTGACATTTTTTTTTTCCACTGAAGGCCAAACTCAGATTGTTTAAATGCCTGCCAGGCTGGGAAAAGATAATAATAATAATAATAATAATAATAATAATAATAATAATAATAATAATAATAATAATAATAATAATAATAATAATAATAACAACAACAACAACAACAACAACATTGAAAAAGAGCAAAGAAGGAAAAAATAATCACAACCTGGGAAGCTTTTAAACCAATGCAGAAGTTAATGTGGGAGATGACCAGGCTGAGCCCGAGGGTGGGAGTCAAACACAGTCATCAGTTTGGAGTCTCTGTCCCCCCCACCCCTATAAGAGACCTATGCCCAGCTCCCCTTGAAATCCATTGATTCTTATCTGGCACCAATTCACCTTGACTGTTAGAAGTTCGGGTTGTGTATAGGTTGCAGTACTTTTGAACTCTATCCTGGTTCCTGACAGTTAACATAGTTGAATGGCTTAATGCAAGTTGAATGTATAATTGAGAGGTTGGCAGATTCAAGAGTACAGCAGTTTTCCACAGCTTCTCACTTAGAGGGAATTATTTCCAGCATAGCATTCCAGCTAACTGATATAGAAGTGCTGCATCTGCTGTGGGGTCCATCCTGAATCGGGCCTTTACAAATTCTCGCCCAAGCTCAGAGGAGTACGAAAGAGACGTAGGCCATTTGTCTACTCCATTCATGAGACATTTGATATGCCTTGAGAAAAGGTATTTTTCATTATTGGCTATCCTTCGCCGTTTCCATTATTTAAATAATTATTTATTTGTCTTATCTGTATTGCTCTCCATCTCATTTATGGTGACTCTAGACAGTCTACATAATAAAAACACAATAAACGTAAACACATCAAAACCATGATTTAAATTAAAATAAAGAACAATAAAAAAGACAAAAGACTACATGGCATACAGAGTGTACATCAGTTAACCATCATACAGCCAACTAACAGGTTCTGCTCTATCATGGGACCTATAAGCTCTTTGAGAAAACATGTTCTGAGGGTTTTCCAAAAGACCATCGGGGCTGGAGCCAGCTTCCCCTGGTGGGAATATTGTTCCACAGGATGGGGGCTTACAATGCCATATTATAAACAAATTTCAGCAGTGAAGTGGTTGATTAATTGATTAATTAAACTGTAAACATGTAAATCAGTGATGGGTCTAGTTAGGCTATAATGCCATAACTAAAGGCTTTTATAGAGAAATATGGATGCAGATTTGGTATCTGTTCCAATCTCTATTGAGGGGAAAAAGTACTGTACATCAGTTTCGATCTGCACCTTTTCTGCACACCTCTTGTATTTAAAAATTGCAAGCAGTGGTGGGATTCATATATGTGAACAACCGGTTCTCTGTGTGGATGCCGCTTCCGGAAGTCCATTCTGGGCCTGGGCAACAAAAAAATAGCTACCAGTTCTGCAGAAGTGGGGCAAACTGGCTGAATCCCACCACTGGTTGCAAGGCATATTTGGAATTTCTTGAGATGGAAGTTAACTTTTACCTATATTCACATGACAGATTTGCACTCTGGGACAATTGCACTTCAAACATACTTACAGTGCTTCTACTGCTTAATGAGTGACACACTGGAGAAAGAGTCAGAGAAGGACAACACTCACCACATCTCACCCCTTGCCAATCAAAGACAAACTTGATGTACTGTTAACCTACTGCAGCATTAGGTGAAGTGAAGGCTCAGATCTGCTTATAGGAAGGAGCAGAAAGTCTCTGTAATTTCTGAAGCTGACTTGGCTTAGTTCTGGAAGATCAGAAGGGTCAAGGAAAAGCTTCAGGGAAAGAGTTTCTAGAAAAATCCTATTTGATTGCTGGAAACCCATGGAAGAAGACAATATAATGAGCTCTGGGATTGGCATTGGCGTATTTTGGTTAGAGTTGTGCTGTTTTTGATAAAGCAGATCTGTTCCTATACAGTAGTGGCAGCAAGAACTACATTTACATAATGACATCATGTCAACTATTAGAGTTACAGAGCCACTCATACTTGTCAATAGAGTAGTTATTCTTAGTGACATTGTGATTTGACTAGTAGTGCAACAGTCTACATGGAGTGATCCTTGAAGAGTGTCTGGAAACTTCAATCAACAGCACAGTACACAATAAATGTGGCAGCAATATTGATTATTAGTGCATGATTTGGGAAGCATATTATGCATGTGTTGAAACTGGCATATTTGAACACAATTTAAGGGATTGTTTTTTTACTACTAGTGGCCATTTATCCAATCAGGACTTATCTTTCAGTCAGCAGAAGAGACCCTCCAATGTAGAGTAGAGTAGAAGTTGGAAGGGATCTTGGAGGTCTTCTAGTCCAACGCCCTGATCAAGCAGGATATCCTATACCATTTCAGACGAGAGGCTGTCCTATCTTTTCTTAAAAACTTCCAGTGATCAAGTACCTACAACTTCTGAAGACAAGCTGTTCCACTGGTTAATTGTTCTCACTGTTAAGAAGTTTCTCCTTAGTTCTAGGTTGCTTCTCTCCTTGATTTGTTTCATCCATTGTTTCTTGTCCTGCTTTTTGGTGCTTTGGAAAATAAGTTGACCCCCTCATTAGTGAAAGTCCATTAGCAAAGTCTATAAAGAAGAAGAATTAAGAATGCTTTCCCTTTCTTTTTGGAGAGTCTTTTCTGTCTAAATTAATTAGCAGTATTTTAACTGTTTTTATCACATTAAAACCGTTTTTGATTTATCTTTTATTGTTAGTTTTCATTAAGTATGCTCACAGTGGAAAGGCAAGATATAAAGCAAACGAGCTCTAAAAGTGAGTTGTAGGAGAATAGGGAATTAATTTCTGTATCCTTGGCATTTATTTTGTTTGCATGGTTATTATACAGCTATGTCCTTCAAGCACTGCGCCTATTGCTATCTTGGAAATGTTATGGTCTGTTGGTGTTTAACATGTCTTGAAATTCTGTTTTATTTATTTTTTTAATGTAATAAAGGCAACCAAAAAAAAAACCTTCAAATTTTCTCCTGTGGTCCTGTGACTTGGAGGCAGAGTGGTCTGAAGAACAACATGTCAAAAGCCCAGCAATTTAATGAATCAAAATGACTCTTAGATTGACAGGCTATTAACTTTTGCAAAAACAGTTGCTTAATTCTTCTTGACCTAAGAGGAGACTACTTATTCATTCACTCTGTTGCTTTGTGTGCTCTTAGAAAAATTAATTTTATGCATATTGTTATTAGAGGTTGCCTCTTCTCTGTGCCCTATAAAGCCAGTGTGGTGTTGTAAGTGGAAAATTGGTTTGGGAGATGAGAAATCCAGGTTCAAGAGCCCACCGAACCATGGAACTGACTGGTGAATTTGGGCCAATCACTTTGGATCAGTCCAGCCTATTTTCCTGAGAGGTAACCTTATATAGGGCCTCCATACCTCCATGGAGGGAGGGAGAGAAGAAGATACAATTAGCTTAAGGACACAGACACAGATAGTTTGTAAAAAAGCAAAATGCCAAACAAGAAGGTAGAAAGCCATCTTTTTCAACGTTCTGCCAGATAGTATGTACATAAGAGGTACTGGAGAAATTAATAGAAGGAAGCATATTCCATACTCTTAAACTTTCCTTGTCTTTTACTATTTAATTTTAATCATCTTTGAAAGCACAAAGGCAAAGGAAGAAAAATTTAAAATCATTATGATATGATACAATATGATATGATACGATAATATATCTAATAGGTATGTTCGCTGCCTTGAGTTATTTGTAAAAATAATAAAGGCAGGATACAAATAACTAAATAAACAATATATAAATATATGAAATATAAAAATATACAAAATTAAATAAGAATTTTCAATATGATTTTAAATCATATCCTATAAAAATGATGTTATATTAACAAAGCACTTCAGAACCATTCTTAAAATCAAGTTAATAATAATCTGGTTAGAAGAATTTGCAATGGTAACATTCTTAGAACCAAATTCTAAAAGATAACAGTCAGAGAAAGGAAAGGAAGGGAACCTGATAAGTTCAGCTGCTGAATCTCCTGTCACAGAGGGAGAAGAATAGAATGGAGTGGAATAGGATGGAATGGAATGGGATGGATATATGAATGTGAATGTGAATGGAGTAGGGTGGGTGGGGTGGAATGGAATGGGAATAGGGTAGGGTAGGATGGGATAGAGTGGAATGGGAGTAGAATAGAGTAAGGTGTCATGGACTCATCAGAGCCCAGTTCGGAGGAGGAGGAGGAGGAGGAGGAATTGGAACCAGGATGGCAGGTCTCCCTTGGCATGTTTGGAGATGCCAGAGACTGAAGACGATGCTGTCCCAGGTCCCTCAGGCATTGGAAGAGATGGTCAACCAGACAAACAGCTGTCTACCTTCACTGACATGGGAGGATCGGCTGCTGACAGGCAGTGATGCTGATACGCAGCAGATCTCCTCTGATGAGGAACAACTGCCTCCTCCACTCGATCCAAGGGCACAGAGAGCGGAGTGTAGGCAAGCTCAGAGAAGGACAGCAAGGCGACTTGGGAGAAGTTCCCCCCACCCCTCATCACAAGAACACCTGGAGTGGAGTGACTTAAGGAAAAGCCGTGGGTAGTTAGTCTTTGCCAGGAACATTTGTTTGTTTTGAATTACACTCCCCTGGCTTTGACTCATGTCTTTTTGCTTTGCTTCGGGGATTGCTTTTCCCCTTTGCTTTGCTTTACTTTCAGAACTGCCTTTGCCTTCTACCTTGTCTTTGTCCTGAGGACTGCTATTTGTCTTATGCCTGGACTTTGCCTTGTGGACTTTCCTGGTAATATATGGACTGTTGTTTGGGGGATTAAGGGTGACTGCCTTCAGGGTAGTGTGGGTAGAGCCTTACTCATTGTTGCAGGGGCATTTGTTGACCACTTCTTGCCTGCCTTGCCTTGACTACCTGGGTTATTACATAAGGGTAGGGTAGTATGGAATGGGAATGGGAGTGGGAGTGGGAGTGGGAGTGGGAGTGGGAGTGGGAGTGGGAGTGGGAGTGGGAGTAGAGTAGAGTAGAGTAGAGTAGAGTAGAGTAGAGTAGAGTAGAGTAGAGTAGAGTAGAGTAGAGTAGAGAAGAGAATGTCTGGTTAATTCATGAAGATATTTTTTTTTAAAAAAACAACCCAAATTATGCTATTATAATACTGCAGTGCTATAAGAAACCGAGTCTAGTCTATATCTTGTTTCTGTATAACAAAACTAAACAAAAGACATTTGACTGCTGAAATAATGACCGAATGGACACACACATGTACAGAAATACCCATAGGCTGACGTATGGGAAGCTGCCAAAGCTCACCATACTTTATTATAATTCCTGGCTCTCTTTTTGCCTTTTTCCTGAAGCATGTCATGTCATCAAGAATAGCCTCAAGAATGACAAGCAACCATCATAGAGCTGAACAGAATGTAATCACGCTAGGGATTAGGCAAATAAATAATAGACAATCTATTTCCATATCCATTTTCTGTATTCCTTTAAAAGAATTAATTGATGGCAATTTTATAAATGGAAGGCTTGTTTATTTTATCGATCTATTTATTTATTTATTTTAAAGCTGAATGCCCATTCCTATGTTTGATTTGAATTTCATCAACCCCTAGTTATCTTCACTGTGAGATTTAATTTCTCCTCTGTCTGGTTAACCCCTCAGGACTATCTTGGCTCAAACTCTGTGCTTTTCTGTATATATCAATTTTCTCTTTAATTTCATCCAAGTGCTTTACAACTACTTCTTGTTTCTTTAATAGCCACCATCAGAGCCATTTTTGTTAAGTGGATTATTATTTCTTATTTAAGTTCAACCTTCCAAAAGTTTCCCTAGTTCTCATCTTACTCTAGATGTTATCACTATCATATTTATCCCCTGATTTTTTGTAACTTGCCTTCAACTTGCCTTTTATTTCCCTACTTCACCTGATACTGCAATTCCAATCTTCACTGGGGCACTCAGAGATTTGAATTCAAGAATTGGTTAATCCTCTTTTAATACATCAAAAGATTCAATTTTGTAAGAGCAATTGACGATAAAAAAAAAGTAATGTCACATTAATCATTAAGTCACTAGGCATATTGGGGGTAAAATTGCCTTGCGAGCTATAGGGGAAACCTGTAAATCCTTTTTTAAGGGGAGGAGCCGTAGAAACCCCAACTCAAGCAGAGGAAATTGGATAACATACTGTTAAATAGGGTTCTTCTGCCAGCGTATTTCAATTTTGCTGGATTGATCCATCTAGTTTCAACATTCAAAACTAATTTCTATCTCCATCCAACATTCCATGTGGATGATAATAATGATTCATTTAATCAGTGATCTAATCAGAGAAGAGTTAATGTTCTCCTATCCTTTATGGGAGGCCCCTTAGAAACTGTTTCAGAAGCTAAGAGGTACATCAGGCTGAATTTTGTCGACCTTAGTTAAAGAGCCTCTACCTTTCCTCCCTTAAATTTGAGCATGGCTCTCTACCTTACTGATTCTAAAGACATGGAGAAGGGCTGAACACTTTTTTCAGTTCAATGGTTTTTCTATGCAAACCACTCTAAAACTTTTAATATTCTATCTGCCAAAAATGAGCCCCCGATGCTTCTCATGTGTCACTGTGTAACTGGTACTGAAATATATTTAAATCATTAATACACCTTTTTCCATTGCTTATCTGCTCCCATTTCATGATCAAATGTAGGGACCCATTTATTTAAACCTGACCTGCACAGCACACTACTGTGTGCATTTAAAAAAAAAAAAAAAGCTTGTTTTGTTTTTTTTGCCAGGCATGCATTTTCTCTCTCCAGCCCTTTATCCAATCAAATAAAACATTCAAATAACTTCATTTCATTTAAGCAAGGGAAGAAAATCTTGCAGAATTCAATTTTTTGGGGAAAAATGACAGCCACATTCCAATCCAGATGGGGACAAAATTAACCCCTTATCAAGAATACCTCCAAAATAAGCACATGTAGCTGTGAGCGGTGCTATGTTTAGAGATCCACAGGTTTCCCAGCTTGCTGCAAGTATCTTTCCACATAATTGTCTATGAGCAAACTCAATATAATTCTCCAAATAAATATTCGTCTATGAAGACTGCTGATACGGATCAGTATTAAGTCAGCCAGTTCAGTGAAGTTCTCTATATGCTCATTTCATAACATAAATCTCCTTTACTACAGTGTGTGCATAAAAGCCTTTACACGGTGTGTAAAAGCCTTCTCTTACAAACTCTTAGTTAGATCAATAAGCATCAAAGGATGAAGTCTGGCAGAAGGAACCTGTCCCAGTTTGGTTGCACACATAAAACAGTCCATGCAAAGTATCTAAACTGTAGGTATAGTGGAAACTGCACTCAGGACATCTTTCCTTGCCAAATGCCAAGTAACTATGCAAATACTGTTATACACTGACTGTTTCTTTGCATATGAATATACAGTTGCTGAAACACACACATATTTGCCACAGGTCTGCTCTGGTTTCTTTCCTGTATATACTCATTGCACACCTTGGATAACTAATAATTACCATACAGGTAGATCATAGCTGATAAAAATGTGTACTTATAATCTTGTTCATTTTCTTAATCACTTGAGAAACAAGAAGGGGATCTGAAAACAAGCAACACACTTTAACTGATATTGTTCATTTAACAGAGCAACAGAATAACAAAATAACAGAGTTGGAAGGGACCTTGGAGGTCTTCCAGTCCAAACCCCTGCTCAAGCAGGAGACCCTATGCCATTCCAGACAAGTGGCTGCCCAGTCTCTTCTTAAAAGTCTTCAGTGATGGAGCACCCACAGCTTCCAAAGCTGTTCCACTGGTAAATTGTTCTCATGTTAGGAAATTTCTCTTTAGTTCTAGGTTGTTTCTCTCCTTGATTAGTTTCCATCCGCTTAAACTTGCACTTTCATTTTGATATCTTTTTTAAAGTCAAACAGAAGAGATGGGGGCTCCTAACATTGATACCTTAGGAATCCTCGTCTTTCCTATTGAGAGATGGGGACTCTTGAATTACATTTGAATTAATTGTAATAATGTTCCTGTTTTTTTCCTGAGAGAGACATGCTAAGTTAGAATCTACTTTAGAGGTTGTAAAGGCTTGAAAGCTGTTTTGTGGAACATGACTGCCCTCCTTAGGAAAACTGAAAGTATCGTATTCTCTTAGCCACAATCATTGACATTTAGGAAAATATTCAGCTTAAGTTAAAAATGCTATTACAGTGGTGAAGGGTACAGCAACTGTATCCTTTCCATCTGGGAGAAAAATCCCTACTTTTATTTTCTGGAAAGCTCCATTACAGCAACATTTTTAATTAGGAATGGGGAAATATTTTGTTAATACATTTTTTTCACAGCTGTTCTGTATCTCTCAGTATTTCCATTAATATTTAATGGTTGAACTTTTTTTCAGGCTAAAAGCTCTGTTTTATCAGAGGGGTATGTTCAGGCATAGCTTTTCCTTTCTTTTTCAGCCCCTTGAACGTCTATTTCTCTTTCTCTTTGGTCTCTAATTCCACTCTTTGACACTTCTGAAGCCTTTTTTGAATGTTCATGTGAAAGATGTAAATTGCAACAATTTTGCACACCTCATGCACCCAAGTATGCATTTTTTTCTCTCTCTCCATAATGCTGACTCTCTGTGCTCAGTTACCAAGCACTGACAATGAAAATTAAGGGGCCCTCTACAGTAGTTCATTAAATCTCCACTGTAAGCTTAAAAGCAATATGAATTGAAAAGACCAGAGGAGGGGAGATTGGGGGGGGGGGGGAGATCCTATCACTCATTGGAAAGGAGTTTACCCGACTGCAGTA
>NW_015386503.1:97319-107029 GCF_001527695.2 Protobothrops mucrosquamatus | reverse complement strand
GGCAGACCTAAACCTCATGTACGGCCAGTCAATTTCTCCCATGCCAGGCTGTGAACATTCTCTGAATCCTTCATTCATGCTCTGAAACTATTTTCGCCAGACCAGTAAGGGGGCAATTTTGCAAAAAGAAGGAAATGTGAAGGAAAGCAGAACATGAGCGGTAATAAGAACTAGGATCTTAATGCGGCCATCAATTCCTGCCCCATTATTTGATGCTGAAATCAAGGAACAGATTGCATAAGGTAGCAAAATTAAATATGTAATAGAATGTAGATAAGAAAGGGAGCAGACATATAGTCCACATATTTATCAAGAGTTTAAGTTGCCCAATGTTTTAAAATTCTCAGGTTTAGAATCCTCAGAAGGATTCACCTGTGATGTAGAATTGCAATGTGCCTAAGAGCTTTATCAGCAAACTCCTGTGCATTCCAGGACAGTGGGAATACAAGATAAGATGTCCTGGAATAATAGTAGGCCAGTGGTAGAAACACTGTGCGAAAGAATAGACCAAGAAAACAGATGCCCACAGTGAAGAATGACCGTAACGTGGAAAACTGAATTTGCTATATTACTTTATTTTAATTTTAAAATAAGTAGCCAAATCTCCCATTCACGCATGCAACACAAGGAAGCATGGGTCAAACCACACATCTCTGGAGCCTTCCTTCTTCTCTATTTCCTCTTAGTTCCTTCCCTCCTTTCTTTTAACACAACCCCCCCACTATATTTTTATGACCAAATCATCTTATCCATGTTTTAAAAATTGTGAACCAGTCAGGTTGGTTTTTTTTAAAAAAAAATTATGTTCCAGGACCCTAATTTGGTATGACTTCAAAGTACCTGAGACAAAATTCTTGCTGTGACCTTGTTAGTGGGATGGAAGCAAACAAAGAGCAAAAGTCTACTGTGAATCTGAGCTTGGTACTGCAATCTTCTTTACACTATTTCCAGTTTCCTTCCCACATTAGCTGGTAATCATAGAGTCATAGAACTGGAAGACATCTTGGAGTTTTTCCAGTACACTGTGCAGCCCCCTGCCCAGCACATCAATCCTCTTCTCCTGTCTGCCCCCCCACCCATCAGAAATTAACCCTCTGCTATAGTTTGTACTTTTTGCACAGAAGAAACCTAAAGGGCCGTTGCTTTGTCAATTTTATCTGCAGAGACCACCTAAAGCAATAGAAATTAGTATTTTTTTTCTTTGCTGGAACAAGATTGGTACATTTTTGGTAGCCAAGAATGACAATCCAATTCGTATTCAAAGAAAGGTATATTAAACATCCATTGCTGCTATTCATCTTTTTTGCCTCCTGACAACCAAGAGTAATCAACTACTTGCTACTGTTGAGAGCTAAATATATTGGAGGAAGCAATCACATCTAGTTTCACCTCCTGTCATCACCAAGTTGCCAGAGAGAACAGGAATGTTTATCTGTTTGTAATTGTGTCCTAGGTCTTCATTTAAGGTAGCATGTTTTTCCCTGAAAAAAGTCCCCATCCCACACTGGTTAACTGAGATGGCAGTTGGAGAAAAAGGCATTTCAAGGTTGGATTTCCTCCTTTCCACAAAATAGGTCAGCTCTCTCTCTGCCCTTGGACTGGAGGTAACTTATGATCCTTGATATTGCCTCCTGGGGATCACAGAATTGTAACAATAGAAGGTTTAAAATGAAAACACATTTTGAAAGCACTTCTGAGCAGAGGGAAGAGGAGGAGGAGGAGGAGGAGGAAGAAGAAGAAGAAGAAGAAGAAGAAGAAGAAGAAGAAGAAGAAGAAGAAGAAGAAGAAGAAGAAGAAGAAGAAGAAGAAGAAGAAGAAGAAGAAGAAGAAGAAGAAGAGGAGGAGGAGGAGGAGGAGGAGGAGGAGGAAGGAAGAAGAAGCTATTTGACAAAGCATTAAAATAGCATGAAATGAATACAGATGGGAAAATCTCAGAAAAAAATATTATGAAATATTTCCTAATATTTTCCATCTATCTTCACTGGTTTCTGCACAGCCAGTAAAATCAGGCTGAATTGGGGCACTTCAGTTTCCTTCTTTCAACTAGAGGAAGTCTAGAAATGTGCTGTTTCAGTCATGGCACTGGCCTTTGGAATAACATCCCCACAGAAATCTGGACACTCTCATCCTGTAAGTCTTCTCAAGTTTTTGAAAACATAGCTATGCTCCCAGGCCTGGGTTAGGTTGGTTGTTGAGCCTGTTGTTGTTGTTGTTGTTGTCATGTAATATATGTTTCGTCCAAGTGCACATGTCCTTTCCTTGTTCATTGTTTTCCTTCCCTTTAATTATGTAAGCCATGCAGAGTCTTTTGGGAGTCAGGGGATCTTCTAAATGTAATAAAATAATGAATGAATGAATGAGTGAGTGAGTGAGTAAGTGAGTGAGTGAGTGAGTGAGTGAGTGAGTGAGTGAGTGAGTGAGTGAGTGAATGAATGATGTCTGTGTTGCTTCCTAACACGTTTCTTTAAAATGGTTCAGAGATGAAAGATAGTGTTTGATCTATGTGTGAAAATTCTTCACCAAATTGAGAAATAAACAAACATGAGAAAAGATAGAAAGCATCACTTAATACTAGCAAACTATCAGGACAAAAATATAAGCCTTGGTTTTCTCTTCTCCTTTATTCAATCAGTTTTTCTGAAAATAAGTCACTTCTCCAATTGATAAAGAAAATATAACTTTCTTTGACTATCTGAATGGTATATTTTGTTTCCAGTCTTACTTTTTCGCCTGTCTGCTTCTCCAAACAGGATGAAAGGAAGAGGTCATAAATTTATGCCTTAATCTGTAAAAAAAATTACAAACATTTTAAAAACTAATTAAATTTACCATTATAACATCTCTATAAGCTATTTTTCAGACATGCTGTTAGAAGAAAATGAAATATGTATTTGATAAAGTGGTAAAGTGGCTTTATATTTCAATTCTTCCAAACATTTCCATTTAGGAGACATTATTTGTGTTGCTTTTTTGGAAAGGTTAAAGTTCTGATGGGACACTAAGCAAATCTAGTAAAGTAAATAGCTTTATTTCTGGAGTATGCCATTGGCTACCTTTTTTTCCTTTTAAAGAACTGACATGATGCCATCTAGTCATTTATCCATGTACTCACTGATGGGGGAAGGAAGTCTACATTATACATATGTGTGTGTGTGTATTTAGCTTATTATGCACACTAAGGAAGCTATCATCAATGCACCATTTCAGTTCTGTTCTTGTTGGAATACTATACATGCAGCTGGATTTTTAAAATTCTTAGTTCAAACAGATACTTAAACCAAGAATGGCTATTTTAACTAGTCTGTAGTAGTCGTAGTCGTAGTCCTAGTCATAGTAGTATATAGAGTGTTTGGCCATGAGGACGTCTTCCAAAATTCAAAGGATTTGTCTCTTCCGAATATTTTGACTACAGCTCACATAATCCTTAGCTACTTGTTATGCTGCTTAGTGTTATTGGCAGTTGTCAATCAAACTAACCAGAAGACAACCTTGGTCTTAATTATTAAGAAAACAACAGCATAATTAAGGCGATGATAACCTTCCAAAAGGCAGCAATGTTAATTCTACCATGTTTTCCAAGGGCCCTGGATAAATTTCTTCCCCTTGGCTACAATTGATATCCCTTCAAGCATTGTTAATGTTGTGTATGTTCCTATCATAACAGGGAAAATTGAGGAAGACACTTATTAAAAAGAGGCACCAACACATGTGGCATTGTTTTTATAGTCATTTGGTATGTTGATGTGAAGCTTAAATTGGAGTCAAACTTCATTTGCTCATGTAGTTAGAGTGAAATGCAATCTGGCTTTGTGCTGCAACTCCAGTGGTAACCCATTGCTGGAACAATTAGACGAACTAATCTCATCAGAAGGATTTTTGTGTTCGCTTATTTATTATACTTCTATACCATTTTCTGACATTTCTCAACAAGTATCCATACAAAGTACAGGACACTAAGAGTTTTGCAGATATCCTTTTCTAAGAACAATTTTGCCAGGGCTATTTGAACAAAAGTCCAGCTATTTCTGTGTCATTATTTTTCTAATTCTAATTTCTGAGATATTTCAGTACATGGTCAATCTATGTTATTCAGCATATATAGAGTAGGAATGCTATTAGATAATTGTTGACTCTGGATTCAGGGAGGCTATTCCAAGGTCTGCATTATATAAAAAAATAAATCTGTACCTCTACTCTGTAGACCTTTGCAGTCTCAATGAAGTGATGATAATACATTAGCTACCATCTTATTATTCTGAGAGGTCTAATGCTGAAGATGGTAAAAAGAGAGTGAGAAAGATGTTGAAAGATTTTTGAGATATATAACCCAAAGTCTATTTCCTTTGAAACACGTATCTCCAAAGCAAGGAACATTTTTGAAGTAGGAAGCCCAGAGTATCACTCAATTTAATTGATCCTGCAGTTATTATTGGGCAGCTCCCTGTATAAAATGTATGAGATTCCTGGGAGAAAGAGAATAACAGCAACAACATAAAGCATCTTGTACAATTTTCTAGGGGTTGGATGTCAAATTTCCCAAGTGTTCAACCGCAGAATAAATGGAAGTTTGATCCTGCAGGTAAATCATCCTTCTTGGAGTAGCTTGCTGTAAATTTTCTGTATCTCTCTTGAAAAAAACAGATTTGTTTGCTTTTACCTGGAATTAGCTTTGACCTTGACCATAAAATACCACTGCAGCTACTGAACAGTTTGTCTGTATAGTTGGTACGTTGGCAGGAAAAGGTTGGAAAAGCATCTCAATCTCACATTGGAGGTTGATTGCATCCACTTAAAAACAATCCTGTATAACAACAAAAATAAGTGTGCAAACGTTGTCAATATGCAAGGAAGTGAAATTATCAAGCAGAGTAGATTTTTAAGGAGGAAATAAAATAATCTCATGCATTATAAAGAAATATGCTATGTTTTTAGGTAACATTTGTTATTTTTTAAATGGATAAATGTAGTCCTCAAAAATATGTGAGGAACGGCTGTTCAGTATGAATTATTTCATTGTGTTAGAATGGCAGTTCAGTGCTAAAACCAGATCACCGTTTTTAATGGAGTTTTTTTTTAAAAAAATGTGTATGTTAGAAAGTTTTGCAGCTTTCATCGGTACAATCAAAACAGCAGCTACTGTGGCTCCAGTTATTCCCCAAATGCTCTGTAGAAAAGCTCTAATTGGACCAATTTCCAAAAAACTAACATATTGGTTTCAGTCAAAGGGAGGCATTCTACAAGACAAGGAATGTAATTAAGAACCACACTGTTTCTGAGTCCTGACTGCACTAGCTTTATGAACATGCATATTAGACATGTATAGAATAGAATAGAATAGAATAGAATAGAATAGAATAGAATAGAATAGAATAGAATAGAATAGATGGTGGGATTCAGCCAGTTCGCACCACTTTGGCAGAACCGGTTGCTAATTTTTTGTTGCCTGGGCCCAGAATGGACTTCCGGAAGCAGCATCCAAACAGAGAACCGGTTGTTCACATATTTGAATCCCACCACTCAATAGAATAGAATATGGAAGGGAGCTAGAGGTCTTCTAGTGCAACCCACAGTTCAAGCAGGAGACCCTATACCATTCTGAAATGGTATAGGGTCTCCTGCTTGAACTGTGGCTGTCCAATCTCTTCTTATGAACAGGTGGTGGGCAAGACTTAATATATGGTGAAGCCTAAAGAAGCTGATATCCTGTACTCCTTGGGTCAGCAGAAAAGTACACTGGCATAAACTACTTTATCTCAAAGCTTGCCTCTGGTACAAAGTGGGTGAGTAGAGCAGCCTTTACACAATTGTAATATAGGACAATTTAAGAGGAATTAGTGGTACACTCCCTTTGTTTCATGAATGAATGTCATCAATTATTTTTCCTTACTGTGTAGCAGGACAGGGATGAAGTACATAAGTTCCATGTTCAGCAATAGTACAACTGACAGATCACTAGCAGAGAAGAGAGGTTGAAGTAGGAATGAGTGATTGAGAATGAGCAATCTCCATTGTCAACCATCTCCTCAAAGAAATGACTGTGAAGGTAGAAAATGGCCATGATTCTGAAACAATGAAATAGGGATAGACAAAATTCCCCCTCTCTACGCCAAAATAGTTTAAACAGTAGAATGTAGTACCATATGAAACTCTTTGTTGGCAGAATCAGTAGAAATCCTGTAAGGTTACTGCTGGTAATAGAATCAGCAAAGGACCACTGGCAGAACCTACCATTCTTATTCCGCTTAAATCAATCCTCTGCAGCATGCACAACCAGCATGCCTTCAGGAGAAACTAGTCCTTAAAAAAAAGTCATTGGTTTAACAGTCTTTCAAAAGTATGCCTACTAATGCCAGTCTAAGTAAGACCTGACAAGCACTTCACAAAGCATCAGTCAGACATTATGCAGGAAGATGTCTCTATGGAAGCCAGGTTGCTTGCTGCTTTTGCAATCCAAGCCAAAATGGCCTTGAAGGGCAATGCCCAGGGAACAATGCATACCAAGGGAACCTCACCTCTCCTCCTTTTCCCCCTTGCCATGCCCTCTTTGAAGACTTTCCAGAGTTGGGAGGCAAGAGGTGCTATCTAGCATTGGATGTCCTTTTCAAACTTGGGGATCTACCAAAAAAAAAACAATCCAGTGTATGGCCTGGTCCATTATATATTCTATATCTTTAGGTAATGGGAACCACATTTATATTAATTTTTTTTTAAAAAAACACCCTTGTTTTAAGGCAAATACCCATTTACATTTATTTGTGTCACTACAATTGATTATATGTTTAAAGATCAAATAACTTTAATTGGTCTCTGAAGATTAAATGAAGCAAGGACATAAGTGGAAAGTGGCATATCGGATGCCAACATAAAGCAGACCAGATCAACAGATCCTTATACAGCAAAGACAGAAATTTCACCTACTCCTGGGAATTAAGCATGGAAAGAAACTGTAGCCTTTTGAAAGTGACTGAACTTTATCATGTGGTAACTGGGCTGTTCAAAGTGGACAGGTTACAGATAACTTTCAGTCTGACTAAACTAACTGTAGACTATTCTGTTTCGTGAACAACACAAAATTAAAGAGTATCTCTTGTGGCTTCATTAAACTGTGGTCTGTTCAGAGATACAGAAATGCAAGCAGAGACCCATGCAGCCAAACTTACAAAACATATCAAAGTATACCAGAACATCAACTGGTTTGATTCAGATTGGGTGGAAAAAGCATAAGTTAAAACCAAACAATTTCAGAAGAATGGAGTCTTCAGAGTATTCAGCATGATCTCCCTCAGATTGCCACAATGTTGTTGGCACATCCCAGGCCTTTTTTTAAAAAAAGTATGAAATAGAATAGCTAAATAATATCAAAAGTTGCCAATGAAACCATGGAAAGAAAGAACATGAACGTAGCTACTTTTAGTTCAGAAATGAATGAATAAATATATACAGGAATTTGCTGGGACCAAGTATTAGCTCAGGTTTTAGAACATAGAATATAGAATAATAGGATTGGAAGGGATCTTGGAGGTATTTTAGTTCAACCCTCTGTTCAGGTAGGAGACCCTATACCAGGGATGTCAAACTCGCAATGTCACGTGACGTGTTGCGGCATATCGCGACTTTTTTCACATTGCCGGCAATGGGGTGGGAATGGTTTCGGCATGATGCATCTGGCACGTGGGCTGGCAGTTTGACACTCCTGCCCTACACTATTCTGGATAAATGGCTATACAGTGTCTTCTTGATAATCTCCAAAGATGAAGCACCCACAACTTATCTGAAAACAAAACCAGCCTGAAAATTACTGCACACAAACATCATCTACCATGTTTCCCCCAAAATAAGACAGCCTTTTATATTAATTTTTTGCTCCAAAAGATGCATTGGGATTTATTTTCCAGTTAGGTTTTATTTTGGGGAAATGCATCCGTCTGGCTGATGATTTTAACTGGGGCTTATTTTGGGGGTGGGGCTTATATTATGAGCATCCTGAAAAATCATGCTAGGGTTTATTTTCCAGTTGGGTCTTATTTTCGGGGAAACACAGTATAATGACAAATTGGCACACAGGAGCTCCAGAAACTCATCATCTGGAGTAGGAAGAAAGGAGTGATCCAGATCCAAATACTGTACTTCTATGGAAAATTAAACGGGGCTATTGTGCCTTCTACTACAGTTCCAAGAGAAATACTTTCCTGCATTTTGGTGAAGTTTGTGAAAAGGCAATCTATAAATGCCATAAAGAAATGAATGAACAGTTTGGCCCTCCAATGCTAGAGTCCTTTTCTAAGAGTCCTTAAAGCTATTTCACTAATTTAAAAAGAGCATGTGAATATTTTGAAAAGAGGCATTACAAGGATGGGTCCAGAATCATTGAGTGTCTTAAGGCACACAAGTTTAAATGATGATGGTGATAAGGGTGATGGTGATTGGAGGTAGCCTAACAAAATTAGGCATTTCGCTGATTGTTTTTTTAACATTGATTATTCCTTAATCTTTAGTCATCAAAATGCAGGCCTATTAGGTTTTGTACATGTAGCTAATGTCTTCTGAAGCACAATCTTTTTGCAAAGCTATATTTACGTACAAGTAGTCTTGTGGTCATGTTTGACCATTCATGAGCCTTAGTCCCAAAATGTGCAAAGCTGCTGGCATTTAGCAAAACATTTATTTTAGGGGATTTTGTAACAAACAGGGCAGAATTGCTGTTTCCAACACATGCCCCTTCATTTCCTCTAATTTTATGTAATGTAAATAAATACTAACTGACTCCTGAAGGCAACTGCAAAACTCTAGGTCATGTGTTCTAAATAAAGCACCTCCCCATATTCCCAAATGCCTCAACCCTTTGGGCTAAGGAAGGTAATTATCAGTTGCCAAGGAGAGGTCAAAGGGAGCAAGTGGGCTTTTTCCTGTATTTGTCCAAGAGTGTAAACATAGGGATGGGAATGTTCCACCAGGACCGAAATCTTTTTTATGAAGTTGGGGAAGAATCAAAATTGTTCTTGTTTGTAAAAAGTAGTATAAATTAACTAAGAAGCTTAAGGTAGACAAGGAGGCAAATTGGAGCAGATTTTAAAAAAATCATTATTTAGGACCTTTGTCTTCCTCTAACAGTGGAATCAATCAGATGGCGATCTTAGATGAGCAGGGATGTAAAACTATAATTGGAAATGCTTGGGGTGATCCCTGCCACTGTGGTGTAGAACCATTGATCTTATTTATTTATTTATTTGTTTGTTTGTTTGTTTGTTTGTTTGTTCATTTATTTATTTATTTATTTATTTATTTGTTTGTTTGTTTGTTTGTTTATTAATTTATTAATTTATTATTTAAATTTATATACTGCCCTATCTCCCTTACGGGACTCAGGGCGGTGAACAGGCAAGAATAAAAATCACAGTAAATATTACATAAAAGCCTGCTCTAAAATATAAAACCTCTAACAAAACCCAATCAAAACTATGCCAGGCCGGCCGCATGGAACAGATGAGTTTTCAGGGCTCGGCGGAAGAGACGCAGGTCCGCAATTGTACGTAGGTCGGGGGGCAGGTCATTCCAGAGGGCAGGAGCTGCCACAGAGAAGGCTCTCCCCCTGGGGGTCGCCAGCCGGCATTGGCTGGCCGACGGTACCCTAAGGAGGCCCTCTCTGTGGGAGCGGACTGGTCGAAGGGAGATATTTGGTAGGAGGCGGTCTTGCAAATACCTAGGTCCAT
>NW_015386503.1:82456-97219 GCF_001527695.2 Protobothrops mucrosquamatus | reverse complement strand
TGCAGGAGAGGTGTTACATGGGAGCATCTAGAGGCCCCCCAAATCCCCCGCGCAGCATTATCACAATGAACTGCTTTTTACAAAGAAGTCTTTGGAGGAATTGAGAGTATCTTTACTTTTATAAACAATAAATCCATACAAATCCTAATAAATTGCTAAAAATGGAAAACAAAATTCTACCAGGTAAATTTAGACACTAGGCAAAAGGCAAAACTGCTGAGGCCAGTAAAGAGATGAGGAGTAATTAAGGCCTCTGCTAGTTTCTTAATAGCTGCATCAGATCTTTGATACTAAATGTGTGTTTGTGCATGTGTTCCACATATTGTTGAGTATATTACATCTACAAAAGTTGCCAGTTTTATGCCAATCTTCCTTCCTCATCACTCAAACTAAGGGTCTTAAAGTTCAAACTTCTTTTTAACGTGTTTAGCTTTTGTGCTATGCTTTTTTTCCTGAGATGAATAAGATGTCTTTGAGTTTTCTGAATCATAGTATTCCTTTGATTAATATTTTCTTTGGCTCACTCTTCAAATTTTGGAAAGATTGTAAAGACCTTTAAACCATGGACAAATAACTAAAACAACAAAATGAACCCCCAGGTTTAGTTTCATAAGAATGTTTCTCTTTGCAGCTGTCTATTAATTGTCTTCAAGAACAGTTGTAAATGTGGGGCATTGCAAAAGGCAAACTGCTTTGGGGGCACAGTTGGAACCAGTTAGGCCTTGAATAGGACATGATGGGGAAACTCCACATCTGGAGATTCCCCTGGAAAATCAATAAAACATATCAGAAGAAAACAATGGCAACCATTTCCAGAATACTTTCAAGAGAAACATGGATGTCTATGACATAACCAAGAGTATTTTACCTACCTTTTGCCCACTTACTATAGGAAAAGAATACTTTGGAACCAACATGGGAAACTGTTATGGATTGGTATCTTTGCCATATGTGTATATTACAGTCTCCTCTACCCATTCCAGGATCTTAAGAAATATATGTAATGTTAACGTTATGAGGGGCCCTTGGTAATCTTTGAGCTTAGTTGTTTTCTTGCAGACATTTCGTCATCCAACTAGGTAATGTGTTAGTAAGGAATGGGGTTTGCTATTAATTTATATTCTAGTGGCTTGCCTGTCAGTGTTGGTGGGAATGGTCTTGGAAGTTGTTTGGTTGGGCTGTTTATTTTTGGCTTGTTTAGCAGTTCTTTGATTGGGGTATTGTTAACTTCTTGATTGTTGGTCTTGATGTTAATCTTGGTATTAATCTATGCTCATCTGGGTGTTAGTTGCTGGTGTTTTGGTCTTTTTGTTCCCTTTTTGATTTGTTGATTGTCTCTTTTGCACAGTATGTACATGTTGTTTATGTCTGTGTGTCTACTGATGACCAATTTGTCAGCATGTCAGGCTTTCAGGAATTCTCTAGAATTTTTGGACTTGGCTTGGTCTAGGATGGTCATAGTTTCCCAGTTGAAACTATGGATGTCTATCTATATATTGTGAAATTAAAGATTTTCATCATGTCTTCTGACTGTTAGTTGGTGCTCATGGATGCGTTCTGCTAGTCTTCTGCCTGTTTGTCCTAGTAGTGGCTATTGCAGTCTTCACATTGTAGTTGTAAATGACTCCTGTTAAAATGTAAAAGCCAAAAGTGGTTGAAAGAAAACCATCAATTAAATGCATTTAGAAGTGTTCTGCAGCTCAACTAGTACCCCAAAACCAGGAAAGGAACAGTAACAGTTTAAAGCAGTGGTTCTTAAATTCTTTGATCCAATTATCCCATTTCCCTGTCACAGATAATGCCATTATCCCTTCTCCTTCCCAACAAGAACAGACTCTGTTCTTTTACAAAAGCATCTTGGCCAGTGGCCGTTCTAAACTGGATCCTCAACTCATAAACAAACAAGTTGTTCCATGACCCCCAGGATATGCTTAAATTAGATGTGTGGGGGTAATTACCCTCCCAATTTAACAACCACTGGTTTAAAGCAAGGTCTCCTGACAACTTTTCTATTATTTTAAAAAGAAAAGAAGCAAAAATACAATGAAGTTGCCACAGTTTTTAACCGAACCACTGCAGTTAAGTTAGTAATACAGTTGTTAAGTAAAACTGGCTTCCCCATTGACTTTGCTTGCTAGAAAGTCACAAAAGATTATCACATGACCCCAGGACCCTGCAACTGTCATAAATACATGCCAGTTGCCAAGCGACTGAATTTTGATCACATGACTGTGGGAATGCTGCAACGGTTGTAAGTGTGAAAACAGTCATAAGTCATTGTTTCAGTACTGTTGTAACTTTGAACGGTCATTAAATGAATGATTCTAAATCAAGGACTACCTGTATCGAAGGTGTTCTGGAAGGCTAAAGGATCACCAGGGGCAGCATTTTCTTTAAGGTATGAGTAATCAGTGAGCCAGTGGAAATATGCTGGCTTAATATCTGCTACTTCCCTGCTGATTCCTATCCTGTCACAGGCACAATTCTAACAAATGGGCCTGTTGGTATTCACAGTGTGTCGGCATTTAAAGAACAGGATTGATGACTGCCCCAGATTTTCTTCCATAACCCCACCCTAAACATTATTGGACAGTGGAGAAACTGTATTTTGAGTGCCAGTTAGAATCGTTACTAGAACAGGAGGCTTTGCCTGCATTCACTCGTGGCACTAAGGCCTAATGTAATTCCAGGGGCATTGATGGGGAAAACATGGTCCTCATTGCATAGGGAAAACCCAAGGGGAACACAAGATAGAGCAACTGTTGGCTGCAAAAATAAATAAATAAATAAAAGCCACCCATTATTATAATCTGCAAATTATCAGATGTTCTCTATTTCAATAAGGGCTTGGGTCTACTGTACATTCATTGCTTCAACAGTTTAATTAAGCCATCCATTTCACGTCATGCAGTGGTATAATTTATGAATTTATTAAATATATCTTTACTCCATGAAGCCATTGTTTGCAATAGAATGTGCCAGTTTTTCTGGTTTAAACTCAGATTGCGCAAACAGTTCTGCTTTATCAGAGTAAATGTTTGAAGACGATGCAAAAGTCTTTTGTAAGATTAAAAACAAATCTTGAATAATTTATATCAGGAACTGGATTCCAATACACAGCCTTGCCCTATGGGAAGGATATCACCCCAATGGGGAAAAATGGTTGAAAACTGCAAAATTTTGCAATACTAAAATTTATCTGGGGATATCATTTTTTTGTGTACATTATTTATTAAAGTTTTACAAAAGACATAAAAAAATAACACAAACTAATAAAGAGCAGAAGCCACAAAGAAAGAAAACGGAAGAAAAACAAACATGAAGAAATGAAGAATCAAAAAGAAAAAATAGAAAGAAGCTTCCAATTTTCTTTGCTGCCACAAAGAAGAGGGAGTCAGGCTATTCTCCAAAGCGCCTGAAGGCAGGACAAGAAGCAACGGGTGGAAACTAACCAAAGAGAGAAGCAACCTAGAACTAAGGAGAAACTTCCTGACAGTTAGAACAATTAACCAGTGGAACAACCTGCCTCCAGAAGCGGTGAATGCTCCAACACTGGAAGGTTTTAAGAAGAGACTGGACAGCCATTTGTCCGAAATGGTGTAGGGTTCCTGCCTGAGCAGGAGGTTGGACTAGATGACCTGCAAGGTCCCTTCCAACTTTATCATCATCATCATCATCATCATCATCATCATCATCATCATTTTAAAAAACTCACTTTTTTATCCAATTATTTTTCTAATTGTCAAAACCACAACTCATAAGTGCATTTTTTCTGTTTCATGTGAAATGTCCATAAGAGGTTTCCACTCTACCATAAATGTAAATAATTGGGGTTTTTTTCTCTATTCTAAGAAGTTAATTTAGTTACCTCCTCGTGTTCCATGATCTCGACCAACCAATGTGGTACATCACAAAGAACAGAAATGACCTTATTGCTGATGTTTCCGAATCAGTTAAATGTCTTGAATTATCTTTGAAACCTTTCTTATGTATTTTCTGGCTCCAAAATCCTGCTTCAAGTTTTGGAAAACCCTAATGAGAAGGTTTTGGAGTGCAAATAGTGCTCAAGTTACCAGCTGACATTATAAGTCGATAGGTATTAGGTGCCATATCATCTGTTTTGCTTTTTTGGCAATCTAGCCCCTTGGAAAGTTGAGAACCTTAACATTATTAAAACCCAGAATTTAAGGCCCCTTTTAGAATCTTTGCTTTAGGTTAACTTTTATAACAGAAAGATCATTCTCTCCACAGGCCATTTCAATGTATCCTTTCCGTCTGTATTCCCTGTAGTTCTGGTATGAGTTACATGATTTCCTGAATCTGACCTCGATTATTTCCCTTGCTGATGTGTGGTTGCTGTAATATATTCTAATGAAGTGTAGGTAAAAAAAAAAAGGGATTGTAAACTTGATCTAGGGTATAATGAGCCAAAAGTTATCTCCTTGGAAATGGATCAAGGAATGCTAGCTGATTGGTAGGTACCTGAATACTGCAGTGGCTATTATAAATGCAAATCATGAAATAATGCACTTTTGGGTCCCCAAGTGTCTAAAAGAAAGCACAACAGTAGATAATAATTTGCTAATGAGTGTCACACTGAATACAGCAAAATCTCTAAAGGAAAGTATTATTCGAGGCAAGGTTTGCCCCATGCTGGTTCATAACTTAATTCCTTCCAACAAAATTGAAATCCTATCATCACATTGATTTACATGCTACTTGTCAGGACAGCTAGCCAAAGGTTTGGTCAAGTATTTTTCCAGTAATGGGTCAAATATAGGGGTGCTCCATTTGCTTTAGTGGAGCCCTCCTTTTGGCTGGAGGGGCCTGTTGATATTTTCTACACCAAATGAAAAAAATCATAGGATATGACAAATAGGGTTTTATTTCATTTATTAATTTACTTATTTATTTATTGAGCGTATGGCATTGGTACATAAAAGCCAGGAATCTACAATGTTATTACAGACCAATCTACCTCTGTTGAGTGGCTGGAGACTCTTTTGTGTACAAGCCAGTGCCAGCTGGCTTGCACACAAGAGAGTTATCTAGAATCATATGGTATTAAATTTTCTTGTTCATAGAAGGAAAAGATTAATGTATGTATTTTTATCATAATGTTAAGAGGGTGCTCAGAAGCAGTTTCTTAATATCACAATAGATTTCTTCACTGTCCATTTTATTGCTATTTTCTTTTACCTTTCGGTGCATTTTCCATGAACTGTATGTGGTGTCTGAGACTTTTTTAAAGTGTTTTTGACAGTTAAAGAATATGAACACATACATTCAGTTATTAATTGTGTTAGTTTCTTAAAACTGGACAAACAATTAAGGATTTGTTTCTTTCCGCAACAAAATAAAACTCTTGTGCAACTTTTTAAAATTCATCTCCATTCACCTGAGTTAAGGTAAATCACTAAACTGAAAAAGTATCTACATAGAGGCCTCCATGTAATATAAGGAAATTTCAGAAACTTGAAGATAAGTTTTCAATATCTTTTAGGAGAAAATATTCTTCTGGTAAACTATAGGATTCCTAGAAATATACAAAATTTCCTTTGATTGGAATCCCACATTTTATAGCTATGTATAGTGACTCAGCACAGATATCAATCTGTTAAAGTTTAACCAAAAGCTTTTATTTTCACCCATTTTTTCCCTATCCATGCCAATTTAAATCTACTAAGTTTTAGAACTAGTGTCATTATTCTTAGTTATGGCTAACCTGAGATAGACAAATAAATCAAGATTTGACTATTGTTTGACTCTACCTTTGAGTTATAGCTTTTCATGAGCCAATGCTTTTTTCAAAAAAATCTTATAATTTATTGATATCTATACTATTAGCCATCACATTAACTAAGTCTTGCTGAACTTCCTAGAATTCTGGCAAATAAAACTTCATGAACCAATTTTATATAAAGGCACAATGAGGCCTTTCTTTTACTTAGAATTCAGCCTATTCAATATCCTGGCCATGAATTATTTTTGCATGATTACAATTAATACGTTTGGTGGATCCAATTAGCAGCTTCCTAAATCTAATCTGTCTCTGGGGCAATAAAATGTAGGATGTTGGCACAATACAAATAACTTGAAGGAGCCTATTTCTCCTTTTTCATTCAACACAGCCCAGTAATAAATGGAAGCTTTAGATAATTCTATGCCTCTCTGATAAAAATAAAAAAAAAAACACAACAAAGCATATTTCACTTTATATGTGCATGCAAGGCAAAATGTGAGGAAGGCAATCCATGAATGATGTTTTAAAGAATATGATTTGTACATTTTTTTAAAAAAAATTGAAGGTAAAGTTCACAAATGGCATTGATCTATAATACAGTAGAGGGTATCATCTTCATAGCATGTTTCCCTGAAAGTATGGCCTAGCCTGAAAATAAGCCTTAGCTTGATTTTTGGGGGTGGCCAAATATAAGCCCTACCCCAAAAATAACCCCTAATTTTCGGGCGAGGCACACACCTAAAAATCAAGCTAGGGTGGGGGTGGGAGCTGCCCCACGCGTCCTGCACCCACTTACCTTGCAGCCAGGCCTCTCCTCACTGGCCCACTTCTTCTCCAGTATCTTCTGCATTCCTCAGTCACATGCCTTTATGGAAGGCCTGTGCAGCCAAGAACTGAGCTATGGGTTCAATTCATAGCTCAGTTCTGCAAGACTTCTGCAGCCGAGGACTGAGCTATGGATTCAATCCATAGCTCGGTACTCGGCTGCATAGGCCAGAATGCAGCTGCAGAATGAAACTGCTCCTTCAGCTGAAGAAGAAGTAGATCGGCTGGGTGGGGCTGTTGGTGCCGGAGGTGAGTAAGACATCCCCTGAAAATAAGACCTGGTGCCTCTTTTGGAGGCAAAAAAAAAATAAGACCCAGTCTTATTTTTGGGGAAACATGGGTAGATTACTTAGAAACATGAAAGATAGCTCACCTAAGACAGTATGTCCATGCCTTATCTCCATTCTTGCATAGACATCTTAATTGTCAGCTATTTTTTGCTATATTCATGTTTTGTATATGAAAATATCCAAAAATATCCCATTGATAGGAATGTATCATATTTGGTTCAGCTTGCTGGCTGTTTGTTTTTATAATAATTTTTTCTCCATGGATGGTATTAGACATTTTAAGTTATAATCAAATTTAAATTACACAGAATGAATGAGAGTCAAGGGAATACCTAGGAGAATAAATGACCAAAAACAATCAAACAAACATTTTGTTCTGTAGAGCATTATTTAGAATATTTCGCTTTCTATTAGACTTTGGTGCTCAGATCTGGAAGATCTGGAAGCATCTTATATAATCTGATACATAGTATGGAAAGGTATTATGCAGATCTCCAAATAAATGGGTAAAGAGAAGAATTAAGATATATTCTCTGTTCCCATGCATTTTAGTAGTATGCTGAGGCTTTAAAAGGGAATGTACACAGGACAGATACTGAAGCTGAAGCTCAAATACTTTGTCCCCCTAATGAGAAGAGAGGACTCATCAGAAAAGAGCCTGATGTTGAGAAAATTGAAGGCAAAAGCAGAAGGGGGCAGCTGAGGATGAGATGGTTAGATAGTGTCATCAACACAATGAACATGAATTTGGGTAAACTCTGAGAAACAGGGAAGGACAGGGGAGCCTCGCGTGCTATGGTCCATGGACTCCTGAAGAGTCAGATATGACTTAAAGACTGAACAACAACACACTTCACATGGAGACATGGCATGGTCCTAGTAAATATGCCTGGTGAACTACGACTTTGAAAGCAATGTGGTTGCAAATGGGACCTAATCCAGAATCTTCATTCATGGGTTATTTACATGCACAGCGTCAATGCTGCTAACATTGGATGTTCTTGCTTTGAAAACATATGGAGATGCAGCCTTTTTCTTTATTATGCTTTACTCTTAGAATTAGATGATACTGGGGGAGGGGGAGGAATGTGATGGGCGTTAGTTAGACATACAATATTGTAATAAGAGATGATAAGGCATGGCGGGATAAAAAACTGGGCGGAAAGCCAGCATTTCAAACTAATTGGAGAATGTGATTTATGACTATTAGTTGTAGGAGGGAATCATGCTTTGATCAATGTGCCGAAGGGAGGGGAAGTCAGATTTTGGCTTCGACTATGTACGTGCCAAAGCTATGCTGCTCGAATAAAGATTCTTTAAGGTAAACAATGCCTCAAAGTTCTTTGAAGAGTTTCATCTGTTGGAACCATGACACACAGCAGTCAACCACACAGGACTCCTCTTTCCCGGGTAACCTGCTATTTCCTTGGTAATCTCCTCTTTCCTGCAACTTCTACTTGTAATGTTTAGCTTGTTACCAGAAGAGAACTATTTTAACTGCACTTAGACCATGTCTGCAGGTTCTTCATTCTAGGATGTCCAACACAAGAACGTGATGTCTCTTTTTTTTAAAAAAAAAAAAAAGTTTGTTTGTTTGTTTTAATTTAAAGATAAGCCTGATGGTTACACACAAAGGGCATTCTTAATCCTATCCATTATGTGCAAGTAATTAGTGCTGCTTTTTAAAATATATTTAAATTAATTGATATATTTCCCAGGAGATCGTTTGGAGGTGCCCAGCAGGCTGCCTGCCTCTGGTTTACTCTGTGAGATGCTGCCTTTTAAGTTCCATCTAAAGCATTAACCTTAAACCAAGTGGACCCCACACATCCTATGATCAGTGTTATTATGAGTTGTGCTCAGCCCAAGAGCTGTTATTGTAAGTAGCTTTCCATTAAAACATGGTGAAATGAAATGCTAAACTGGATGCAAACAAAAGCACCATTCTCAACTCCAGCCCAATAAAAGGTATCAGACATGTTTAAACAAATACAAATATGTTTAAACTAAGCAGCTGTGTGGAAACTATGCACATCTTTAAATCAAGTTCCACCCATTTCTAGAAAAGAGAATGGGAGTTCACCCAGTTCTGTGAAGGACCTGATTGGCCACAAGCCTCCTATTAATTAGCTGGAATATCAGTGATTAAAATCTACCTTGGAGGTGTTACTGGCTACCCTTCCCATATGGTATCTTCTAATGGTTAAAATACGATTTCTAACGGATTAGAGATTCTATAAGTCTGCTATCCTGTCCTTCTGGTATACTGTGTATTCATCGAGGCTGTTTAATAAACAGAACAGCAAAAGGAACTGCAGCTGATGCGAATGTCCAAACATTCACATCATAAATCTGATTTTATAGTAAAAATTTGCTACTTGAGTTGCTCCCAAGATCCAAAGTTCTCTGTCAGCTTTCAAAGATCTAATGTTGTTACAAATGCACACTGCTACTGACATGTAAAAAAATGGGGAAGAATCCTATAAGATATTTAAAATAAGTCCCATTGAAGTCCATGGAATAATTTATGTACAGTAGGCATATTCAGATTATACTGCAAAATAAAATATTTTTCTTTGGAACACACCAATTATTAGATTTTTTCAAAATCAGTTCCTATCATTAGCTTCTACCTGCAAGGAATGTACAATATTCAGAAAAAAAAATCATCTTCACAACTTGAAGTACAAAAAAACCCCCTACCAGTATTATGACCTTATTTAGTCAAGTATTTAGCTAATCAAGTACATTGATATATAAAATTGTTTCTATTGCATGTAAAAAAGGGCTACCTTGAAAACAATAATAGAGTTTGGATAACTGTTAGAAAGTGGTTTTTTGTTTTTTGTTTTGAGTTGGGAATCTTATCTCTCTTCAGATTGTTGGTCATAAAAACATTTGATATTTTCACATTAAATTCATTCTGCTCAATATATATATATATATTCCCAGTACTTTTTTGATTTTTAAAACAAAGTACTCAAGGCACACCGTGGTGTTAGGGTGGTCAAACATATACATAATTCAATCAATACATCAAATATTCCTTCTCTTTTTCCATTAAGTAACATATTTTATTTAAAATAATCCAATTCTAGCTCAAAATATATTTTAATGACATACGCTTTTGACATTTTTATGTGATGGAATGCATTAGTTACTGTAAAATGTTTACACAGGTAAGGACTTAAGACTAAAGCTGTTCCCAAGAAATTAAATAGCCAGCCTATCAGTGTAAACTTATTTCAGCTTGGAATGGCAAATATATGAGGAAGTCAAGAATTAAATCAGTCCCAGACTGATTGAGGCAAGGGGGTTAGCCCAAGAACGAAAATACTGAAGTTTTAAATTATGCTTTCATCTTTTTTTAAAAAAAAAACCAAATTCAGCCAGTGGTGGGATTCAGCCAGTTTGCACCAGTTCGGCAAAACCGGTAG
Source organism: Protobothrops mucrosquamatus (assembly GCF_001527695.2). NCBI lineage: Eukaryota > Metazoa > Chordata > Lepidosauria > Squamata > Viperidae > Protobothrops > Protobothrops mucrosquamatus. Next base: position 86,924 of record NW_015386503.1, on the reverse strand, counting down.
CTAATTTTTTTGTTGCCCAGGCCCAGAATGGACTTCTGGAAGTGACATCCACACAGAGAACTGGTTGTTCACATATTTGAATCTCATCACTGAAAATAGCCATTCAAATACCGCAATCCAAATGTGTATAACAACAGTTGCAGCAACCCCTCATGTAAAAACATCAAGAAAACAAGATCACCATAAATCAAGAACAACAAGAAATCAAGAAGAGCCATAAATTCAAGAAGAATTTAAGAATCCTTCTTAAAAGTAGTACCTCTTAACCAGAAATAATTCTGGTGGCAACCAAGAGCTCTGATGGACAAATCACAACTGTTTTAGTAAAGTTCAAGTACTATGGTTTATCTCTTGTCTATTAGATTTACAATTTACAAGAAGTTGTCTTATCTTTGAACATATATGAGAAGGCTTAGAAAGTGAGAGGTGCATTTTAAGTATTAATTGCTTATAATTTAATTATTACATTGAATAATTTAGTTCTTATGCTAAAACCACCACAAATTATAATCATTTATGTGATAGATTCATTAGGTTTATAGCCTCCCTTCAAGTTCCTGACTTCACATGACTTGATGTTGAGATTTATATACAAGCAATCTTTTTATTCTTATTATTTTAACTGTTTTTTTAAAGTTTGGTCAAGGAGAAAAGGCAGAGATTTGCTTAAGATACAGCTTAGAATCATACAAATCTTTTTACATGAAAACATTGCAAGCCTTGAGCCAAAAAGATTTGACAAAGAAAAGAGCTGATACATCAGACTTAAATATACATACAGAAATGGAGCCAAAGGGCAGTACCTACAAGACATAAATCAAATAAATCGGATTTTGTCTGTATGTTTTGCCTGACACATAAATCTCATTGTAAGCAGAAGACATGAATAATAGAGGAACAGAACTCTCATAGTGAATAATAATTCACTAAATCAGGGCCAAAAACTTACTATGCCGAAATGGGCCTTGGTATCCGGGTAATGCCACTCAAGGAGTGGGGGTTGTCAAACTTCTGAAGAAGCCACTATTCCAACAATTTGTTGGGAAAAAATACTCTGTCACTAGTTACGTCTTGGAAATGAGATGAGGATGACATCTTTATTTCAGAAAATAGAGACTCCTGGCTGTTTTACATCAAAGCTACAACCCAGCCAAAGTTGGTCTGGAGCAAACCCAATGGAAAAAAACATAGTTATGGTTAACAGGAAGTCTGTTAGGCTTCATCCAGACCATTACTTGAACTCAAAAGCTAGCAAATGAAGATTCAAGGACACATCTCTTTGATAAGCTGGTTTATTACTATGGACATTAGAAAACAGCAAAAAAAAAGTCTTGAGTCAGCAATACCACAGTCCTGAAGTCCAAACTTTGTGTTTCTTTTTCCACTTTTGGCACCTTAATAGACAGAAAGAAGATATTTCTCATAGGGACAGATGGCTGACATCTGGGCGTAATTATTGTAACTGGCCTGGTCTCTGGTTTTTATGTTTGACCTTGGTCTTTCCAGCCCTCACAAAATCTATGGTTTTCGATAAGGTTTTGCCACAGTTCTGTTTAATCAGAAGGAGTCATTTAAGACAGAATAACAGGAGAGAAATGAGAAATTTGTAGTGATTTCAGCTTTGCTGGTATTAAGGAATAATAGACATAAACACAACAATGCAGTTACATATTATGCACCAATTGCTGTCATTCTTGGACTGGGAGGTCTTGCTCATGAGAATTCATGCTTTGGTCACTTCGAGGTAGACTGCTGCAATACACCCCCAATGAGGTTGCCCTTGAGGACCACTTGGAAATTACAAGTGGTTCAAAAAGCAGCCATTCATGAAGACTTGGATGCCCTTTGGTTTGTCCTTGTTCTACCATTTCTGTGTGAGTTGCACTGGCACCCAATTTCTATCTGGTGCTGGATGTCACCTTTAAAGACCTGCATGGCCTCAGATTAGGTTATCTATGGGACTGCCTCTCCCTGGGGGTATCTGCCTATTCCACTAAATTAGATAGAGGGGATCCTTGGTGCTCTCTGAGCTTGGTTGTTGTTTTGCAGACATTTCATAACCGAACTACATAACATCATCAGTGCCACAGGACACATTTCAGGTTCCTTCCCTTAGCTATTGGCCTTTAGTGGGAATGAAGACTGTGCATTTCTCCTTTGCTGGGGAACACCCTTTCCCTTGAGATCCAGCAGACCACCACTCTTGGCTTTCTGTAAATTGGTGAAGAGCTGTCTTTTTCCCCTGGCACTGGGACAAGCCTGAAAATTGAAGAGATGAACGTGTGTAGTTACTACCTGGGCACCTGGCTTTTCTTAATTTTTTTCCTTTTCTTAATTTCTTAATATTTAATATTTTTAATATTTAATATTCATTGTTTATGTTTTTGTTCATGTTTTTATCACAGTTGTTAGCCACCCAGAGTTGTGTGCTTCAACATGGGTAGCCATGTGCACCTTTTAAATGAAGTAAATGAAAAACAATATTTTTAAAAGCTTAAGATATGGCCCAGCCAAAATCAAGAAAAATCAAGATCCAATGCTTTCCGTAGAACATTTGATTTAAAGCTCACTCTCTTGCTGAATCCAGAGGGGGGTAATGAATTCAGACAAGTGTTACATTTGAAGCAATTTAAAAGATTAATTATTTACAACCAGACTCTGGAGAAGCCTGGCTCTGAATTTAATTGAAAATGAAGAAAGGGGTGCTGGTTTTCTGGTATATGAATCCACCCACTGCGCTTGCTCTTTTAGGATTCATAGATGGGCTCCTCTCCCAGATACAAACTGTTTTCAATTATTACTTGTGGGGTATATGGTGCACCAAAGAAATAAGCAGATGCTGAGATATGCTGCCCTCATCAATTTTTCAGCCTTGATTTTGGTCCATAATAGATTCTGAAACTGGAAATGTCCACTGATAATTCAGCCCCCAACTTACCGCCAAGCTGTGGTGAAATTCAGAAGGAACTGCAACGAAACTTTCCAGACCACCAAGAAAGCTTCTTTACGGCAAAATCCCAGAGCAGATCATATGGCTGCTTTAAAAAGTTTTGGATCATGTTTGCATATTATTATTATTTTTTTAGCAAGAATGACATGTTGCAGTTGACAGTCCCTGCATCAGGAAGTTGAATGGTTAAACTCAAAGATTAGGTAACTCACTGTAACAGTGGCTGATCTTATCGGCGTCATCCACTCTGTAACTTGAAAACTGTACATACAAAGATGAACCTGAATTCACTGAAAGATTTATTATCATTTCAGTTTAGTAGACACAGTTTATTTCCACAGATATAGTGAAATCAAGAACTAAACTTGATCCTCTTGGCTGATATTTGGCTCAACTAAAGTGTAAAGGAAAATGACTACACAAAATGTTATTAAGGAAAAAAATCCACAGGTTTTGCTATGGCAGAACATTACTAAAACGGTATGCCTGAAACCTTCCTTTGACTGATGAGATGGTTTCTCCTGCTTTAAACTCAGTCCCAGTTTATCCTTACAAAGAAACATGGCTTTTTTTTATGTAGTTGGATTGGTGAAATATTCTTATTTTGTACCCATGGAAAAACATATTGTATCCCATCCATCACCTCCCAATTATATTCATCATTTTCATGGTATGCTTAGTAGGAAATCCTTATAATACTCAAGAAAAAAAATTGAGCTCTATCCCGATAGTTGTTTCTTATTTTAAATGAAATACATTCTAAAGTTAATATTTCCACTCAATATCCTTTTTAAAAAAACTGTATCTTTAAACAATGTCTTTCTAATGCTGTATCAAATCAATTAACACCTATCCTGGACTTTTGGAAAACGTGCCAGTAGGCAAAATAATAAAACAAAAAAAAATGGTGTTTCCCCCCAAGGTGTATTAAGTGGTACGTTAACTCAAAAAGACAGATGAGTGAAACAAGAACATTAAATTTGTCTGTGGAATTTGTGGGGATAAATGTGACGGTAGATTTACAAGGTGGTGGCATGAAGCAAAGTGGCAGTAGTATCCCAGTCATTTGGACAACTGTGCTTAAGCGTCTGGACTCTGCTCTTAGCTCTGCTTTTGATATATATGTATTTGGGGGGGGGGGGGGACATGAGAGAGAAAAATCTTTCATCCCTAGCAGCACTCAACTTTACAGAGTAATAATAATAATAATAATAATAATAATAATAATAATAATAATAATAATAATAATAATAATAATAATAAAGTTGGAAGGGACCTTGGAGGTCATCAAGTCCAACCCCCTGCCCAGGCAGGAACCCTATACCATTTCAGACAAATGGCTGTCCAGTCTCTTCTTAAAAACTTCCAGTGTTGGAGCATTCACCACTTCTGGAGGCAGGTTGTTCCATTGGTTAATTGTTCTAACTGTCAGGAAGTTTCTCCTTAGTTCTAGGTTGCTTCTCTCCTTGATCAGTTTCCACCCATTGCTTCTCGTCCTGCCTTCAGGCGCCTTGGAGA
>NW_015386503.1:53421-82356 GCF_001527695.2 Protobothrops mucrosquamatus | reverse complement strand
TCCTAATCATCTTTGTTGCTCTTCTCTGTACTCTTTCTAGAGTCTCAGCATCTTTTTTACATCGTGGTGACCAAAACTGGATGCAGTATTCCAAGTGTGGCCTTACTAAGGCATTGTAAAGTGATGTCTTTCAAAGGAAGAAACACAGGTAGAATGTTGCAAGCTATATTCTGGGGATTTCAACCTAGTCACCCAAGTTCTCAGGGCAAGATCATTGAATTTGTGGAAGATTTGATAATTTAATGAGATTTGGTAAATTTGTGAAAATGTAAATGTAAGGAAGGAACTTTTTATCATTTATGGCGGATATATGATACAGAAAAGAAATATTGGGATAGGATTCACATCTTAATGAATAAGATTCTTAAAGTAAATACAAAGATAAAACCAGAGACTTTTCATTTGGGCTTAATGGATAAAGAACTTTGATATTTGACAGCAGCAAGAACACTGTACACACAAAAATGGAAGGATGCCTTGATTTCCACAATTGACGAATGGCTGCAAAAGTTGATGGAATTAGCAAAGATGGCCAACTTGATTGTTTTGATTAAAGAAAAGAATACAATTAATTTTGTTTCTACGTGGAAACCATTTTTGGACTTTGGGCTTGAGGTGGAAAAAAATGAATCTTTGATTTTGGGTTTTGCTGATTAGATATATTGTTTTATAATAATGGCTAGTATATACTTTTATCTAAAAGCTAAAGTTGAGGTTGTATATTATTACTTATTCTACTGTGCCAAAAAGAGTCGGAAGTCAATGCTTTTTTTTTCTTCCCTTCACCCTACATTTTTTCCTCTTCCCCCTTTCCTCCTTTATTTTCCTGTTATTTCCATTTTTTGTATCTCTATATTTTTTATTTTGATAAATAAATATATATATGCAAAATTTTGTAAATTTGGAGGGCAGTACTAGATGACTAAGCAACAAAAGATTAGCTATCCCCACATTACATTAATAGGTAATAAAACCTTAGGTCTACCAGACTGAAAATGAGCTGTGACTCTTGGGAAGATGGATATTTTGGATCAGTCTGTTAAAACTAAAATTCTTCATCATTCTTTGTTCTTTTTTTTTTTTTTAATTTAACTTCCACTACAATGCAAACACTTTCTCTAAGGTTGTGAGCTTGGGAACAGGTTGTATAACTATAGATTTGCTATATTTATCAGTAAGAGGCCTGAACCAATAAACATTTTAGTGTGCAAATAAAGCAATGCATGGAAAAACTGAAATAGTCTCACAAAAAACTAGGCAAGCCTGAAAGAACACAAAAATTAGGATGATAGACAAAACCAGAGAGTAGAGATGGGAAGGTAATGACCTGGAATACAATCAATCATTTCAGATCCAGGTCCACAGGGATAAATATCAGATACCTGAACTGGCATGGACCAATTTGTAAAACAGCCAGAGGAAGCAATCAGAAGCAAAAGAGCTTAAGTAATCTCTTTGTGACAAATATAACCCTATAGAATGGGCAAAAATAAGAACAGTTATATAAGGTAAGGAAAAGCTGCCTCAGAATGTTATGAAATGAAAAGACAGGCAAACACAAAAGCTAGTGTATTCATAATATTTTCTGCAGAGATTTAGATTATTGAGGACACAACATGAATTTCCAAGTGTGAAAGCCACTCCAAACCAGAAGCATCCATCTTTTGAAAGTGGCCAGCCCAGGAGAGAACATAAAACAAATAGACAGAGCAGAGGCTTCTGCCTCATCTAAGACATCTTGGTGGTTGACCAATTCAAGAAAGAAAACTTCGTCTGCAAGTATGAGGCAGCTTGTACACCACCATATCTTCTGTATCCTGCTTCATCTTTCATTTGGATTCATGCACAAAGTATGTGATGTAAATATGAATGATTACATGAATGAACAGGGATGAAATGATTCGTTTCTGACCTGCTTAGCATTTGGATGGAACCCACCAGGACATTCCAGATTGAAGCCAACATGGCAAGTTAAAAAAAACCCAAAAACTAAAAGAATCACTGCTGTGTTGCTGGTGAATCACTTCTGTGTTGCTGCCAAAAGGTTATGTAAAGTCATAAAGTTTATTGCTCAATTCAAGGAAAATTTGACTTTACCATTTATGATTACATTCTGATATTTGTTGTCACTGAAATGTTCATAATCTTATCTGTCTTTGTCACTCCTTTCTTCTCTGAAATTAATCTCTTCTTTACTTTTTTAACACAAAGTATTTTCTCTAAAAAAAAACATGAACATAACAAACAGCTTCATTACAAAGGAAAGCAGATTTATTTGGGGGGGGGGGATTCCACTCCCCACTACAATATCTTTATTTTAACTTGATGTTTTGAGTAATATTACATATACAAAATTCTTGGATGAGTTTGATTGATTTAAAAAAAAATTAAAAAGAATAATTGAAAAACTTAAACAGTAGATTGCTGATAAGATCTAAATTAATTTTGTTGGCTTGGGAGGGCTTTTGAAGCATCTACAAGGGAGAGAGAAAAAGAGAAATGTGGAGAGTTAAAAGATCAAAGAACTTAGCATATTTTGGGCATTATCATCAAGGGAAGGCTAGAATCTAAATTGGTTCATCATGGACAAAGCATTTTTAAGATCAATAATTAACCTTAATTGAAAGGAAGAGGAAAGCATTTCTCTAAACCAATAATATTGCCCATACAGTATATAAATTGCAAGTGACAAATTTTGCATATTTTCCTATCATTGTTTAGTCTTGGTCTGTTTTATTTTGGGTTTGCAGAAGATACTTACCCATGCCACAGTTATGTTTTGTATTTAGAAAAGAGACCAAATCTTTTTGCTTTCCCTCTTTTTTTATCTTTTATGTTTAATTCCCTGTGCTACAATTTTGGATATAAATGTGGTTTGCCAGGTAATTTTTAAACTTGAGGTAGTTCCACAAGTGCAAAAAACATAGTGTGCCCAAATGTGCGCCAAGAAGCTGTGCTGTGGGAGGTTGAGTTCAGGAGAGGAACCTATTGGTTAAGATACTTCTTGAAGAACACTTAAATGTCTTACATTTTTAATGCAAATATTTGTTGCTATGATTGGAGGAATTCTCTAGAAAATAAATGCATTCATGCCTGAACAGTACTCCATTTTTTTCCCTCAGACTTTAGCAAAATAAAATTGAATTTAAGTCAATGGTCAAAAAGTACCAGTTTTCAGTACCCAATAATATGTACTATAAATATTTTTTATTCCATAAATTGTACTAATTTTTGAGGTCATGATTTATTCAGAATACTGGAGAGAAAAAGCATGAATTCACCTGAATTCATTTCAATATTTTGGCCTTCCAAAAGGGCCTGAAAATCTGGCTCTGTCTATTGACTTGGGGCCCCGATGGAGGCTTGTTTGTATGTTGCTCCCTTCCTTGCCATCTTTATTAATTTTTAAGTCAATTTTAATGTTAATATTTATTATTTCAATGTTTAATGTCTTGCTGCTTTTATTTGATGGCAAGTTGCCTAGAATCTCTAGGCAAGATGAGTGGCACATAAATTTAATAAATAAGTAAACATTCAGCTATTTGGGAGGAATAATCAGTGCCTTTATATATTTATTTGCTTATAGAATTTCAAACTCAACCATTACCACTCTGGACAGCTTCCAACAATCAAAGAAAACCAACTAAAGAATCAATTCAAACTAAATTCACATTGTATCACTGATGATGTTACCTAGTTTGGTGGTGAAACATCTGCAAGAAAACAGACAAGTTCAGAGAACACCAAGAATCTCGTTCTTTTAGCAACAAAAACAAAAATATTCTACAGGAGTTTGGGTTTTGTTGCTACTTTCCTCATTCTTCATTTGTTTTGTTTTGTTTTTTAAATTCTAAACTAGCTTGTGTCAACAAATTCAAAGAGGTACCCAATAATAAAAATAAAGAGAAAATGCAACACTCTTATAAGACTTCATGGAACGATATTCTCATGGAACAATATTTAGCTGAACGCTAAAACATATGAAGAACAGTTACAGGAACTGGGTATGTCTAATCCAGGGGTAGGCAATCTTGGCTCTTTTATGACTTGTGAACTTCAACTCCCAGAATTCCTGAGTCAGCATGGCTGGTTCAAGAATGCTGGGTATTGAAGTCCACAAGTCAAAAAAAGAGCCAAGGTTGCCTACCCCTGGTCTAGTCTAATAAAAAGAAAGACTAGGGGCAACATGATAGCAGTGTTCCAATATCTGAGGGGATCCTACAAAGACAAGGGGATCAACCTATTTTCCAAAGCACCAAAAGGCAAGACAAGAAATGATGGTTGGAAACTAACCAAGGAGAGAAACAACCTAGAACTAAGGAGAAATTTCCTAATGGTGAGAGCAATCAACCAATGGAATAGCTTGCCTTCAGAAGTTGTGGGTGCTCCATCACTGGAGGCTTTCAAAAAGAGACTGGACAACCAAATGGTATAAGGTCTCCTGCTCGAGCAGAGGGTTGGACTAGAAGATCTCTGATGTCCCTTCCAACTCTATTATTCTATGTTCTGATAAAATTAAGGAACAAAAAGGCCATTAAGGAATCAAGCAGTTGTTTAACACCAACAGTAATTTTCCCTAAAGTGGCACTATCCAAAGGATTTGATCAAAATTAGCAAATCTAATAAGGTGCCAATTCCACCTCATCCTCCAGGGACCACACAGGTCAAATGAGCAGTCTAAATTTTAATTCCTGCTTTTTCGTGATATTTCTAATTATTCATATAAAGTAGTAATGCAGTTTTGTAGGTGTAAATTTTGCAATTGAGTCAGAAATATCATTATTAAACAATTTTTTGCCATATAATGTTATAATGAAAACGAGTTATCACTTCAAACATCCTATAGGAGCAATTTGCAAGTAAACTCCCAGTTTTAATAATGACTTTAATAATGACTTCAATCATTCTAAATGGCAAGAAATTGAAATTCGGGTCATGGTTCGGGCAACTCACAATGAAGTCATAGGTTGAATGGAGTAAAGGGTGAATTGAAGATTAATTTGATTAGGATTACTTAAGATAATATTTGGTGTTATGTATGGTTCTAAAGCAACTAGGTCCCTTACTGGAATTTTAAGCCTTTGTATGTACACTTGGTGAAGTTTAGGCTATGTTGATAGTGACAGTTCCTGAAAAATCACATAATGCGGGTAAAATTAATGCCACTTACAATAAGAGTCTGCAAACTGTTAGCAGTTAAATAATAGTAACTCAGATCCTTATAGAATTGAAGGTAATTTGAACTTACTGAGATAACTCCTCAACTTTTTTCCCCTTTAAAATTGGCTTATGGGATATAACAGCTTGGTTTTATTGGAAGAAGTTTGTTCAGCTTAAAACAATTAATGCTTTACAAACTGAAAATGTGCCCATGGGTCATTGATGAGTTTTTTTCAAAGTAGAAAATAAAAAGTAAAAAGCAGTCTGTTCTTTCTAGCTAATAAGAAGCCTAGCTAAATGGATAATAAATTAATTCATTGGAAGCATCGAATTAAAATACAGTCTACAGGTAGTCCTTGGCTTACGACCACAATTGACCCCGAAATTTCTGTTGCTAAGCAAGGCAGTTGTTAAGTGAATTTTGCCCTATTATAGGATCTGTCTTGGCACAGTTGTTAAGTTAATCACTGCAGTTGTTCAGCTAATAACACAGTTGTTAAGTGATTCTGGCTTTCCCATTGACTTTGCTTGTCAGGTAACAAAAGGTGATCACATGATCCCGGGACACTGAAACCATCATAAATACATGCCAGTTGCCAAGTGTCCAAATTTTGATCATGTGACTATGGGGATATTGCAACAGTCGTAAGTGTGAAAAACAGTCATGAGTTACTTTTTTCAGTGCCATTGTAACTTTGAACAGCCACTAAATGAACGGTTGTAAGTCGAGAACTATCTTAGTCTAAATGTGATGAAAATGGCTTCAACAGATACTCTCTTCACTGTAAACAAATGACTCATAATTTAATCCACACTAGGACTGAGTGATCACAAGACGCTTAATTAATCCCTAATTAATATGTGTATCCCATTTTTCCCCAGAGGTCCCCATCAGGATAATGTCACATCATTCTAAATTGATTGTGATTGTGGTGGTCCTAATGCTGGAGAGATAGTGACTACCAGCTGCCAATGAACAAGTAATTTCAAGCATTTGCACCTCTGCCACCTGCCCAAAGTCACCAATTGCTGATTAGAAGTCATTCAACAGCTTCTATCTCTCCAGTGATTTTGCTATGTGCTATAAGGTGTGGAATTCTGCCAAGGAGTCATATCTCACCCTATGGAATCAAATATTGTTTTGGCTGTTGCTTCTTGGTTTGGTTGACTATATACAGAACTGAGCACTAGTGGTGGATCATGTTGAAGGGGTGGGGACAAAAGGTACCTCTCCATACACATGTGAACTGCACTACCAAACCTATGAGATGCCCTCCCAACACCAGAATATGTTGTCTCTTTAGGGCTGTATCTTCAGGGAGGAGCAGAGCAAGGGCTCTCCATCCATTAATGATTTGGTAAAGGGGGAGATATTTTTAGAGGGTGATTGGACCATTAGACTATTGGGCTGCTGGAAAGTGAAGGTATTAATTGGCATAATTAATCCATTATCTGGAAGAAATGCAGAAGAGATGGGATGGGCAAAGAGCTTGATGATCTTGCTTCATTGTGTGGATGAGGTGCCACTCTTGGGGGTTCCACATTAACCCAGTTTGAAGCATCTTTACTAGTTGCCAATTGCTTTCTAAACCCAATTCTAGATGTCCATGGTGGTATTTAAAGTCTTACATGGCTTAAGTCTAAATTATGGACAGGACTCTGATTGCCATGTAATTTACTCTACAATCTTAAATAATTAAGGCAACATTTTCCAGTACACATATAACATCAATAATCAACCATTTTCTCCATGGTGGACTGTAGGTAGAATAACCTTACTTGAGTGGGTGCAAAAGAATGATTTTCTCTGAACTTTTAAAGTCAACTTTCTTGCAACTTTATCACCATTACAATTATTTTTGACATTTTTTCCTTGTCACCCAAAGCAGTTAATATAGCCATGTAATTTTTTTAAATAAATCATCATACTGGTTTTTCAAATTTGCAGTAGGAATTTATCTACTTTTCTCCACAGTCAGAGCTGAAATGGACCTAATGCCATTTTCACAATATTGTTGATAATACATTTGCCTTCTTTTGATCTCAAGGGTTTTATATGACACCCCACTTAATGGGGTGCTCTTTCAATGAATTATGCTACATTTTATTGCATTTCCTGTGAATGATTTCTTTGGCTTGTTGCTTTTACAAACCAATCCAAAATCAATTAGTTGGAATATAGGTTTGAATAATACTCTCAAGAATGAGGAGAGTCAAGGAACTGTTGTAAGTCTGCAAAATACTAATCAGTTATATAATCATGAAGACTTTGTGATAAGTTGTCATGTCATAATGTGGTGATTTTTGCTCAATCTTGCTAAAGAGTCCGCACTGCCTCGTCTTCATTGTATTTCCTGCTAACCTTTTCTGTATCTCAATCTCTTACAAGAAGGTGATACAAAGGGTTTGAATAACCATTGTTAATAGCACTAACACTTAGATTTATATACCTCTCCATAGTGCTTTACAGCACTCTCAGCATATTGCCCCCAACAATCTGGATCCTCATTTTATCAACCTTGGAAAGAAGGAAGGCTGAGTTGACCTTCAACCGGTTAGGATTGAACTCTTGGCAGTGGGCAGAGTCAGCCTGCAATACTGCATCCTAATCACTGCTCCACCTGGGCTCCTTAAGTCTACAATATTAGCCATTGACACAATAAAAAATGGAATGATTTCCTAATTTCCCAGCACATTTAGCTGATGTCATGTCTGATATGTAAAGAAACATGCCAATTGTAATTGGGCCATGTCTTTTTGACACCAGTTTTTTTCAGGTGCTGCCTCTTTATATTAACACATTTGGAAAAGTAGGGAAGATGTGACCGTGGAAAAGTTTCTAGACTTCAGTATATTCCAGTGATATCAAGAGTACAATGGTGCCCAATTTTGAATGAGGCCAAATTAAAACAAATTGTTTTCAAATGTCCAAAGGATATATTGCAGAATAATTCATTTTAATCAGGCCTACTCTAAATCAAGTGATGGACTGGGGGTGGGGAGCTCACTCATCATGAGGAAGCATGACTTTTCCTTTTTAATTCTGGCAGAGCCAACCAAATCTAAAAGAATGAAATTCAAATACATTAAATTTTGGAGTATCGGGTCTTTCTGGAAGAATTGAGTTATCGTGCAGTGACTGATCTTTAAAAATGCATGTGCATGTGGGAAAGGGGTGTTTTTTTTAGTTTGTGATTTACTTCATTTTAAAAAGATGACAATTAGTCAGCAGCTGTAATGAAAATACATGCCACAAGAACACGGAAAGACAAAAAAGATATTTCTTCCAGACTTATTTTTGGTGACACATGTGGTTTCTTAAATCAACAAAGTTAAGCAAGGATGTTTCGGTTGGACAAACATACAGCACAGATTTGCAGTATCCAGCAAAATAAAGCAAAAGAATATGGGATATTTTAAATGAGTCTCTAGGGCATTTGTCTAAACAGTATCTTCGGTTTTGTTCTGCCTTGTGGGAATTCAAAGATGACCAATATTGAAGTTTAACTTTCATTGGATAAGAAGATGATGCTTGAACAATTCTTGGTAGATCTTCTCAAATGATATGGTTTTAGTCAGATAAGGCAGATTCAGAATAACACACCTACTTTTCAGATCATAACACATCCCTTAGAATTCCTTTTCTTTGCGAGGTTCAACCAATGGAAACTTCTCATAGAAGCCACCTACATATGAGGAATTCAAAGAGGACAAGCTTCCCTCACTGTGATTTGGGATATCTGTAGCAACAGTCATGGCTTCAAAATAGCAGGCACTGTCCTTTTTATGTCTGTGCAACATATACAATTCCTGCTAAAAACCGGAATGGAGCTTTGATTCCACCATTTTAAATTCAATGACTATTGTTGGGGATATCCCTGATAGCAGTTGGACAGTAGCTATCTCTGGTTTGTCAAAAGAACCTCATAGTGACTGAAAGACTTCTTTTGAAGATCTACCGGTATTTGTTATTATGCTGATGCTTAGTTTTCAAATCATTCTGCTCAGATCAGTCTATATGTACAGACTTCCATCTGGCCCTTCCATCTATTATGGAAATAAGTTGATCATCCATAAGACAGTCTTATACATTTTAAGTTTTGTTTAAGTTTTTGTATGAATTGCATGATAGCAAAACAGATTTATCTAGGAGACCCAACTGCTATGACTGTGCTATGCTGTTCCAGAATCTAATGATTTGTCTTTCGAACACACTCCTTTTACCCATTAGAAATCAATAGGTTCTCCAGCCACCATGCTAGTTATAGTGAATTGAAACTTTTATTACAGCCAGTATCACTAGGCTGAGGATAGTTGTTGTGTTTATCAGCAGTCTTCTGGCCAATGATAAAGAAATGTAATAAAAATGTTGGGTAACAATTTAAAGTGGTATTTTAACAGCATTATGCTAAGGTACTCTTGGTTCTAATTCTATTTAAAGTTAGGAGGAGCATTCGGGGGGGGGGGTCAGATCAATCACTGGCAGTCCAAACTAAATATAGGTGGAAATCTATCTAATTAATTGTATTGGCCAAATATTATTTTACTCATCCTTAATTTTGTGAAAATATTTGCAGTGCAATATGGGCCAATTCAAGACAGCCTCAGTTGGTTATGGAGTCACAAAATATGTCCAGAATCAAATTTCCAATATGCCTTAGAAGAACATGGCTCTCAATTTCATTTAGAATTTATAAATATTAACTATAATTTTAATCAGAAAATAAGTTAAAATAAACGGTGGGTGATCTAATCAATGGAAATAAGCATTTGAATTTCCTTAGAATAGAATGACTCCAGTAAATTATCAATAAATGACTATTGCATTCAATAAATATTGGTGTGACTTGAAAAAGATTAAAAATGAAGATCATAAATTCATAAGTCAGTGATGTACAGGTTGACCACTGTTTAGTCTGAATCATAATTTTGGTCTGAATCACTAATTCTACCACATTCAACACTTCAGATTGATTCAATTTATTTGATCCAATTCAATATTTTGCAAGGTCAGTTCAATACAGCAATTCAATCAATTTGTAACTGAATCCCTAGACTGAAACTTCACACTGCCTTTGTATTATATTGCCCTGTTTTACAAATGATGGAAATTACAAATTACACTGCCATGTTTTTCACTATCTATTTGATAGAATTCTCATAAATTGTGTTAGATTGCGCAGGCAGTAAGACACGAGTCGAGTGACAGTCAGCTCTCGGTTTATTGGCAAGGCATCAAGTAAATCCGGACTGGCTCTCTGGGCCAGGGGAGCCCTCTTTTATGGGATTCCCCTGGCTTGTAATCACACAATTCCATTGGCTGGCAAGACCCTGTTGCTAGTTAGCCAACCAGCAACGGGCATGAAACTGTATGCAGATGGAGAAGGGCAATCACCCTTAATGGGCGATCAATGGTGAAGGGCAATCACCCTTAATGGGCGATCAATGGTGAAGGGCAATCACCCTTAATGGGTGATCAGGATATGCATAGGGGATTAAGGGGGGGGAATACAAAGAACACAACAAATTGGTAATCAAAGATGACAGATAATAATTCAACAATAAAATTTTAAATGGATTATGCAAGCCAATGTGATCAATAGAAAGTAAGAGCTGAAATAATGCAGGATTCCTTCTTTAAAGCTAGTAATTTTCTCTGTGTGGTGTAAGTAAAGGGGAGTTGCAAAACAGAGAACAAGTGTCGTATATTCCGTACATTTAATCCACAGACTAGACTAACATTGAGGATACTTCACCATGCAACTACACTGTACTTTATGTCAGTTGTCCATGCCAATACATTCCTGCTGTGCAATCAAGCAATGCAGAGAAGAGCAACTATCATGCTGAGCTATGCTGTGGCAATATTTCTTTTTGTATCATAATGGGCTTCAGTTCAAATTCTTCAGTTCCAGAGATATATAGTACAAGGTTCCAGGTATTCACTTATTTTGCTTTTCATATAATGTTAATCTCTTTGCTCAGAAACCAAATCCAGGTAATATGCTTGATTTTTTTTTTCTCTTTCCTTGAAGGCGATCAAAATGAAATACAGGTTTTATATGGTCTGCAGCAGTTTTTTTAAACTACCTGCACACTGCACCACAAATATTTATTTGGCTTTAGTGATTTCCATTGGCCCATCCAACATGTATCTAGCCACCGGGCTCACCCGGCTCCATCTTGTTAGTGCCTTAAAATTCATTTTATAACTGAAAAGACCCACATGAATATTTAAAAGCAATTGACCATTTATTTCCAACAACCTAAAATGGCATCCTTTTTAGGACACTGTAGGGATTGAGAATTTATATTGATAATTTAAGTCGTATTTCTTGGTATTAATAATAATAATAATAATAATAATAATAATAATAATAATAATAATAATAATAATAATAATAATAATAAAGTTGGAAGGGACCTTGGAGGTCATCTAGTCCAACCCCCTGCTCAGGCAGGAAACCCTATACCATTTCAGACAAATGGCTGTCCAGTCTCTTCTTAAAAACTTCCAGTGTTGGAGCATTCACCACTTCTGGAGGCAGGTTGTTCCACTGGTTAATTGTTCTAACTGTCAGGAAGTTTCTCCTTAGTTCTAGGATGCTTCTCTCCTTGATTAGTTTCCATCGTTGCTTCTTGTCCTGCCTTCAGGTGCCTTGGAAAATAGCTTGACTCCCTCTTCTTTGTGGCAGCCCCTGAGATATTGGAATACTGCTATCGTGTCCCCCCTCGTCCTTCTCTTCATTAAACTAGACATACCCAATTCCAGCAGCCTTTCCTTATGTTTTGGCCTCCAGTCCCCTAATCATCTTTGTTGCTCTTCTCTGTACTCTTTCTAGAGTCTCAACATCTTTCTAGAGTCTCAACATCCAAGTGTGGCCTTACCAAGGCATTGTAAAGTGGTATTAATACTTCACATGATCTTGATTCTATCCCTCTGTTAATGCAGCCTAGCACTGTGTTGGCCTTTTTGGCAGCTGCAGCACACTGCTGGCTCATATTTAAGTGATTGTCCACTAGGATTCTGAGGTCCCTCTCACAATTACTACTATTGAGCAAGGTACCCCCTATACTATACCTGTACACTTGGTTTTTCTTGCCTAAATGTAGAACCTTACTTTTTTCACCATTGAATTTCATTTTGTTAGAAAGCGCCCAGTGTTCAACTCTTTCTTAAAAAGCACTTCTAATGGCACCATTGAGAATAATTAAACTAGCTGTCGGAAGAAATATTAAATGCACGAGATTATAAAATTCAGGAAACAATGAAAAATTCACACATTATTTTTGTTTAGTATCCGGTGTAGTAGCTTTGTCTATTTTTCAACCTAGTGATTGGCTAGACACAGATGGAGCAGAAATGGTCAAGTAAAGATTTCAATCTCCAGTACTTATAGTCAATTGTTTTCTAGAAACTGTGAGGTCACTGCAGCTCCCTGAACTGAGTTGTTTTCTTGCAGACATTTCATTACCAAGGTAGGCAACATCATCAGCTTTCTAGAAGTTTACTTCTCATGCAAAAAAAGTTGCTTTTTAACACATATACAAATGAATTAGGAATGAGTGGTGAGCAATCATGCTTGTTGCTGATACCAAACTATTCAGGGGGGGCAAAATAATAATAATAATAATAAAAGATTGTGAAGAACTCCAAAAGGTTCTCTTCAAACACTGAGAATAGACTCCAAAGTAGGATATGCAGATTTCACAAAGATGTGTAAAGTGATACATGTCACCACACGCACACACACACACACACACAATCACAATTCCAAAGTTCACCTATGCATTAATGATATCTGAGATCGCAGCGGCTGGCCAGAAAGAGTATTTTGGAGTCAAGGTAGACAATCAGGGAAAACCTATACAATTTTATTACCAAACCTATAAAACTTTATTCCCAAAGTGATCCATGGAATCCATTGGATCTCAAGGGAGACACTGAGAAAAATAGGAGGAGAATATAATAGACCAGAGATTGGAGAAGATAGGTTTTTTCCACTGCAGCCTAAACATAAAGGTAAAGGTTTTCCCTATCAAATTGTATCTAACTCGGGGGAGGGGCAGTGCTT
This sequence comes from Protobothrops mucrosquamatus, assembly GCF_001527695.2. Lineage (NCBI taxonomy): Eukaryota > Metazoa > Chordata > Lepidosauria > Squamata > Viperidae > Protobothrops > Protobothrops mucrosquamatus. The sequence goes on along the minus strand of NW_015386503.1, from coordinate 69,121 downwards.
ATCTCAGTTTCTTAGATGAGAGAGTCAGTGTTGTCCGAAGATCCTTCCTTGGTCATGTGGCCAGCATGATTATATGCTGAGGTGCATGGAATGCTATTAACTTCCCAGTGAAGTGGTTCCTATTTTTCTACTCACGTTTGCATACTTTAGAACTGCTAGGTTGGCAGAAGCTGGGGCAAGAACAGGAGCTCACCCTGTCACACAGCTTGGATCTCAAACCCGGTCTGTCAGCTTTGCAGCTGACAAGCTCAGTATCTTTAATCCCTGAGCTATCGCACCCCCATCCACTGCAGTCCAAAGTGGCCAATGGGAAGAGAACAGATTCCATCCCTATCGCATCAGTAACCACATCTTTATTAAAGCATGCTAGATTGAATTCATAGCAAAATGTGCGTTGGAAGAAGAGAGAACATATCACTTTAAAGCTGGAACAGCTAAGGTGACTCTAAGCTACCTCAGGCATGAGCATAGGGTGAGTAAAGGCTACATTATGAGGACACATCAATTACTAGAGCATGTTCATGATGTGGTTTTGGAAAGATTAGAATGAGCCCCATAATAATTTTTAACAGAAAAGAACTACCAGCGGCCAGCATCACATGGTACATTAGATCCCACAACTGTCAGCTCCCTCTCTCTGAAGCACATAGAAAGAAAATATTATATTCTTGCTCCCACATATAAATTCACAGAATATATATCCCCCAAAGAACAATTTAAATACCACAAACGATACCTCTTCTTCTTATACATATATAAACTTTTTCTTCTCTCTTCCTCAGGAAAAACCAAATGACCTCTTTCTGCATTGCTCCCACAATGGGTGACCTCTTAATAATTCTGCAAAAAAAAAACCAGCTACCTGTCTTAATAGCAGGAGTCCTCCTAGTGCCTAATCATATTCCTAGATCTTCAATCTTTCTCAGATGGAAGCAGTAAAAATGAGGCACTTGGAGCGAAATCTGCATTAACTTCCAACTTTCCAAGCCTCTCAAATTTCCCAGGCCCTCTCGACTGCTCTGCTGGAACCACACAACATAGTAAAATCTAGCTGCTCCTTCTGGAAGTGGAAAAGTGACTTTTTCCATAGGCAAGAGCCCTTCTGTTCCAACTGAACAAAATGGTTGTTGGCGCCTCCTCAGCATTAGACAGGCAGTTGAGAGATGCTTCGGAAGTGAACGGATGCTTTAATGCTGCTATAACTAGTTCCAATTATTAAAAATAGAACAGTGCCAAAGGTTGGGAGGCAAACATTTTTGGCACACCAAGACATTTTTGTTTTTGTTTTTTGCTTGAGATGAAGCCCAAGATGGTGTATCACCCTTCTTTTTCATGTTCAAAAGCCAATTGGCCTACACGTTCTTCAGAATAACAAAATTGGAAGGGATCATGGAGGTCTTTTAGTTCAACCCCCTGCTGAAGCAGGAGACCCTATACCATTTCAGATCTTCTTAAAAATCTCCAGAGATGGAGCACCCACAACTTCGGGAGGCAAGCTGTTCCACTGGTTAATTGTTTGCACTGTCAGGAAATTTCTCCTTAGTTCTAGGTTGCTTCTTTCCTTGATTAATTTCCATCAATTGCTTCTTGTCCTGCCCTCAGGTGCTTTGGAGAATAGGTTGACCCTCCTCTTCCTTGTGGCAATCTTTCAAATATTGGAACACTGCTATCATGTCACCATGTCAATGCTGAAGGTCATACATTGCTTGGAGGTACAAGAGTGTATGGTGTAGAATTTCCTTCATTTTCCAGTGGGGGCTACCTCATTGTCTCTAATGATAGGCCCAACTCTCTCTACAAAACACCAAAATTAGCTTTTTGTTCTGTTTCTATACCTTTGAACTTTTACCATGGTTTGTTGCTATTTTAGAGCTGTGGATCCCACCAAAGTTTCCTCAGAGTTGCACAGAGGATCCCAGTTCCATCAAGGATGTAATCTTGTCAATGTGATGACTTTCCAAAGCCACCAGTCAAATCAAATTTATCATTTTATATAACTGAAGGCCAATTCAAATTGAGAGTCCTCCTTCCATTAATGCATTGGGGTGCTCTCTTGGTTTCCAGTTTTGTGCCTTAATTACTACACCAAACAGGTTCACCAATTCTTTCTTTATTATATGTACATGTCCACTGACTTTCCAACTAGCTAAGTTGAACTGTACCTATGAGCAAAGATCATTGGTAGATCACTCAGGTAAGTTGATCAGAGCTTTGCATATTCCATCCCATCACCAAACTTTGATCTTTGTTTTTATCCCTGGGTAAGGTTGGAAAGGCAATGTATTAATTCAATTTTTTTTATGCTGAGTCAGGGATTAGCATTTAAATGCAAACATTTATGGTCGAGATGAAAAATATGGACTAAAATTAAAGTTGATTTAAACTTGGATTTCATTTTTGAAATCATTTTTAATAGCAGCACACAGGATGCATGGAAATTTATAACACATCCAAAAGAGTTTCATAATGAAAAAGTAACTTAATAATTCATAGGGGGAAAAAAGGAAGCTCCTCTTTAGGTTATGGCAATACAAACACACACGGATTCCTGACAGAGTGCCTTAAGATACACAAAAGGGAGAGAAATGACAAGCAAACAAATTGTTCAACAGCGGAGATCTCTTTGCCAGTTCATCAAGACGTGAGAAATCATGAGCTACAGAAAGACTGTTTTTTTTTTTAAAAAAAAAATTAAAACGAAGACCTCTCCAAGCAGCTGATATATTTATTGCGAGGCAGGCCTTGTTCTCATTTTAATTTTGAAAAATGGTGCTGAAAAGGCTTGTGAGCACACACACACACACAAGAGAAAGGAAGTGGGAAAGCAAAACAAGGGGAGGGAAAAAGTAATGAATCTTGCATCTTGAATGAAAGCTCCGGGATACTGCAGCAGTGTGCCAGTTGCCCAGTGTTTGCATGGCTCTTTCCACAGAAAAAATAAGCAAAGCCAGACCCAGATGTCAATTAGTATTCTGAAGGTGTCCAAGACTCGGTGCTGGCTTCTGCAGAGCCAAATTTTAGAGCTGTCAGAGCTGGCTGGCTGATGACTAACAGCTGAACTGTCCGGTAGCTGGCTTGATTAAGCTGAGGAGTCCGCTCATTGAAAGCTCATTTGCTCTGGAGCAAGACAGATTGATTATGGAGGGGTGGAAAAAGGAATATTTTGTTTTCCCGCAAAAGGAGCTAAGAAAAACATCTTGGAGCAAATGGGGAATGATAAGTTCAAACACACAGGGGCTTTCTTAATGGAGTTGAATTCCGCAACAAGACTTCTGTTTCTTTCCAACAGGTTTACTGCTACAGCCTTGTGTCAGAACGTGATTTAAATGTAATAGCAATTGTTTGGCTTGCATCCTGAAAGGAACATGTGGTACCTTTTCTTTAAAAAAACAAACTACTTTTATAAACTCAATTACATCAGGGTATTTTTTTTTTTCATTTGCTGAGCATAACTGTGAATCTTATGGAGAACTTGGAACCAGGATTTAGACATGCTTTAATTTTTAAAGTTTTGGATGGATTATTTCTTTCAAGTTGTTTTTAATGGATTGTCCAAACAAAACCATCTTGGGATTGTCACCAACACTCCTAACTACCGTAGCTCAAAATGGGTATTAAATTACCAGAACCTTATTAGCTAGCTGCTCTTGGTTCAGTAATATTATATTTATAGAGAGACTGTATTCATTGCCATTTTCTATTGTAAGCTGTGAAGGCAACAAGCAAGTCTTCTATTTACACTTAAATACCTACAGACACTTATTGAACACACACTAAATAAATATAAACAAGAAACTCATTCTCCTACCCCCCCCAAATACCTACAATACTGTCATCAAAGCTTCAAACTGTGCCTGAAATCAAGCATGACCATTAAACTGCCGTGATGTATAAACAAAGAAAACAAACAAAACATTATTTAAGATTGTCTAACATTTTCTTGACTCTTAATAGCAGAATTTTACTTTACTTCTAAAATGCTATTGGATTGTACAGACCTTGTATGTAAAAAGTCAGAAAACGAATTAAAATTGCAAGAATCTAAGATGTTTATATACTCTTTGAAGAAGTAGTGAAAATGTTGAGAGGAAAAAACTAAGTTCATTATACGAAAGTGGGATTATGAAACAATAAGTGGATTTTAATAACTCTCCACTCACGGCAAAAGAAACGTGTGAAAAATATTACATGGTTCAACCTATCCCTCAGTTTTTACAGTTCTGGCTTACAGTAACATGCAAACACAGTCACTAGTTTCTCAACAGCTAACTTCCTTTCTCAAAACACACTTGAAGCCCTGGATAACAATGATTCTCAAGCACGCCTTTGTAAATGAATCAATGCACAAGCATTCTCCTGTGACTGTCTTTTGCATATTCAAAGTAGGTGCAAGCACACACAGAGGCATATCTTTACAAAGAGTTGCTGAGAATCTATTCCATGCAGCTGAAACATGTTAAGAAATCAAAGAATAAATCCTCAAGTTATATAATAAATCAGCTTGTTTCTCTGCTAGTGGTTAGAGAGGGAAAAATTGTTATATTTTGATCTGGTCTGGTCCCCACTTTTTGATTATAAGACGGAGGTGGTCTGGCATTTGTGTGTGTGTGTGTGTGTATGTGTGTGTGTGTATGTGGTGCTGTTGTTTTTGTTTTTGTTGTTGTTTTGTAAATGCCAGAAGTAGCTTGCTCTTTTTTCTTCAGTGGGTTGAGCTTTAAAGATCTTTAGCACCCTCTACAGACATAGTCACTATTTTCTTTTAAGTAGTAAAGTACTTTTTTACCTTTCCATCCTGTAGTTTTGAATTCAGAATCTTTTAAGTGGGCTTTCATCAAGAGCATTCATCACATGCTTTAATGGGCATATACTGTATCACTGTATGTATATATTTGTGTTCTCCTTATATAGCCAAATGAAAATACAGTCTGTGAAACAGGATAAATCACTATTATTCCATTTCTAAGCCACCCACACGACATGAGGTTTATCCTCCAGAGCCAGATACCAAGCATATAGTGTACAGCTTTCTATTTCTCTGAGCACTGAATCTGTTTCTCAATGCTCAGCAACCAGCCAACTTCAACTAATTGTGCGTAAAACACAATTAAGGTGAAGTCTGACAAATATTATAAAAACAGTTTGCATTGAATAACTGAAGTAAGAGGGTGTTAGATAAACTAAAGTTACTTTTGCTGTGTTTACCCACTGCAGTCTTGAATATTACAGCATTAGAATTTATATCTGTCCCCATTTTCATATAAATAACACAGAATTAATGGCTTCTGAGTGACATTAGCTAATAGGAAATATCATATAGGTAATCCCAAAGGTGCTTTTCCAAAAGGCAACTTGACTTTCTTGAGAAGAAAGTCCAGTTGCCTTTTGGGAAAGCACCTTTGGGACATCCATGACCTGATGATTGAGAATCTCCATAGATGTCATAAAGGTAAGTTTTCATACTGAAATTATGTTTTATACAATTGTATTTGAGCACCCATACATGTATTTTACATGTCTATACTGGGCGTGTTTTAGGAAAATAAGACATATCAACACTTTGTGGAAGAAAATGTAGCTGTTTAGTAAACACAAAGGTATCTAGACAAAACATTAAAACAGTTCCTTCTAACTTTCAAGCTACAATGTCATTCCCACAATGACACTCAATTAAAACATTTAATCTGCAGAAAAGAAAAAAATAATTACTGCAGGTGTTAATTATCTAGCAGTTGAGGTTGAGCTCAACCTCAAGCTGAGCTCAAGAACAGCAGAGATTGAAAGAACTGTCCTATTGGCTTCAAAAATCAAAATACTTCTTAATGATAGTATGATTATTCAATAACTTATAACTCATATATCTTAACAGGCATACACCCACATGCAGATGGAATTAACTTGGGGATGTGAATTTTTGCCAATTTTGAAATAATGAAGCAAAGCAGCCCTGTTTAACACAGCTGGAGCCTTCTAAAATAAAATAAAATATTTTAAAATAAAATGTCCTTTACATAAGAAAAAAGGTAATCCATGAAATATTAAAATTAAACTAATAAATACATGAAGAAACTTAATTTTGCCATATAGAAAGTTTTTTACACAAAACAGACTGATGCTAACAAAATATTTTTGTATATTTTACAATGTATAGAGATTATCAAACCCAGAAAAAGCCATCAACATCAAACAATTAAAGAATAAAACTGGAATGTTTCCAGAGCAAGTTAGCTAGGTAATGCAGTTCAAAATTATCTTTACACCATCTGAAAAGTTGTGGCAGAGACAGTAACTCCATGGAATAGTGCAAAAAGAGGAAGGGAGAGAGGGAGGGAAGAAGCATGTTTCTATGCTTACGATTGCTCCAGTTTGCAAGATGCTGTCACTGAGATGAGCAAAAATACCCAAAATAAAATAAATTGATTCAAACATAGATCTTTTAGTTCCTGACATGCACTAGCCCACCTCCTCAGAATGACATTTTCTGTAAAAAAAATGGTAAAGGTATTAAGACTGTAGAGCAAGGGTCTTCAAACTTGGCCCTTTTATGACTTGTGGATTTCAACTCCCAGAATTCCACAGCCAGCGTGTCTGACTGAGGAATTCTGGGAGTTGAAGTCCACAAGTCATAAAAGGGCCAAGTTTGAAGACCCCTGTTGTAGAGGTACACCTTTGAAGTGTCTTGTTGCTCTGGAGAAACATTTTGTAAGCTAAACATTTGTAGGCCAAGGAACAGAACAAAATAGATTCTGTCAAGCCTGCTCTGTCCTGGCTCACTAGCAATGTACCATAGTCCAAATTAGCCTGCTCTGCTTCAGGATCCAGAGTTTAACTAAAAGCACGTATCTTCTATTATAAGGCTACTATACTACTACTCCTTCCAATATTCTTGGAAGAATATTAGTGCTTCCAAGAATGCCTATCATTTCCTTGCTTAGAATTAGCCCACATTTTTTATTGTATTAGTTGCTGATTGCTACCAAACTGGGTCCTATTTAAACAGCTTCAGCCTTTCTACATTTAGAGTTACATAAGCTGAATGCTCCATGAAAAAATATAAGATAGAAGGGCTCTAAGAACTCCAACTTTGAATGTGAGAAGTACTGATTGAGTTTACAGCAACTGGAAAGCCATAATGTCAAGGGGAGTGAATACAATTGTGAATTGTGATGTGAATACATCAGTATAGCAATAAAGGGAAGGAAAGTAGATATGCCCTAGGAATAAAACAAAAAAGAATGTCAAGTTGTAATTTCAGGATCTTCTTTTTCATCTAGGACTCCGAGCATATGCTAGTAGAGGTAGATTCAACATTGTGAATTAACTGATATCTTCCAGACATTCTGGATTTAACTTCAGTTAGTCCTTGCCAACATGGCCAATAGCAAATAACTATCAGAGCCACAGTCCAAAACATCTGAAGAACCTTAGACTTCCTATCCCTAGAATAGCAGCTTGCAAAATGAAATAATATTTTTCCATTCTACCAAAACAGCAGCTCCGTATGGTCATGGTCCATTATACTTGGGACACACAGCAGTTGTTGACCACACTAGTTTGGCATTTGAGAACTTGTAGTCATATCACAACTAGTGAGAATTACATTTGTACTGAATCACTATGCCATTATACTAGCCCCTTTTAAAGATCTCGTATATAAAGAATATTTGAAGACGTATCCCTACCTAAGGGCTGTTTCCTAGTCTTTTCCTTTCCCAGAATTTTTTTCGGGAGTGGCAGAGCTTTTAGTTATTTATATATTTCATTTAGAATTACCTGGTGCAGGTTCATCTGATCTCATGAAATCTCCTTTATATGATCTAGAGCAAGATTTTTCCAAATTTTTCAAGTTGTGGAACTTGCTAGCTAAATTTTTTTTCCTCTGGTCGCCCCTGATCAAGAGTCAATGTTCTAGTATATATCAGTATCTATAAATAATTATATTCAATTAGTAATATATTATTAATAGTACATTAATTATGGTTATTCATAGAATGAATGATATGTATTGGTTAATTTCTCATTCTTATTATTAGTGATAAATCTATTTAACATAGCTGTTTAGTATTATATTAACTACGGACATTTAACATGTACACCCGGATGGTAGTCTGCTTGCTAAGGCGTTGATTTATTGTTGGGGGTAACCCCACTATTGTACTATTGTATATATGAGTCAACGTTCTAGTGACAGAAAATTGGCTCTGTTTAAACACAATTCTTTCCCTTAATCTCTTGTGGAATGTCATAAAATTCTTGTAGAATCTTAGGGTTCCCTGGAAAACAGTTCGAAAAATTCTAATCTAAAGTCCTTCTAAAAAGTATGTATATGTATGTAATTTCTACATTTTGAAAACATTAACTTAATGGACTCTATAATAGGGATGGAGAACTTTCAGACTATTGTGGTCAATCAAAGCCTTTAAATTTTTGTTCAGTTTGCTCTAGATCATATGAAGGAGGTTTCATGAGATCAGATGAACCTGCACCAGGTAATTCTAAATGAAATACATCAATAACTAAATGCTTTTCAAAACCTCCGCCTAGGGATTAGGCACCAGGTTCAAGTCCTGCCTTAGTCATGAAAGCCTTGGGCCAGTCACTCTCTCTCAGCCCAACCTATCTCACAGAATGATTGTTGTGGAGAAATTAGGAGGATCCAGCTGGCTTTCATGCCTAATGTGGGATTAGAACTCGCAGTCTCTTGGTTTTAGCCTAGTGCCTTCACCACTTGCAATTGCAATTCAAACTATCTCTTTCTCTGCTTTCTTCCAGATCTTATCCACTAACGGTCACTTTTGTCCTGAATAGCTTCCCAACATACTGCATATCGGTAGATATAAGATGAGCTTCTTTGAACTTCTGAAAAAGGGGGTAGGTTGTAATTATAGTTCTTTTTTATCCAATGGGATGGGCATAGATAGAGCATGGCACGACAAATTTCTCTGTGTTTTTTTTTGCTCTTCTCAGCATCATCTTCCTGCCACTCCTTGAATTCAGACCAAGCCTTTAGTTGTATGCAGTATGATAGCAAATGCCACTTGATAAGGGGTGTCAAACTCGCAACGTTACGTGACGTGTCGTGACATATTGCAACTTTTTTTCCATTGCCAGCAATGGGGTGGGTGCGGTTTTGGCATGATGCATCCGGGCCATGGGCCAGCAGTTTGACACCCCTGTCTTATAGGCAGATTCATTTCCTATCCTCCTCCATGTTTTTTGGGAAAGTAATACCCCAAATCTTTTTTTTTTTTTTGTGGTACTCTTTCTACGGTCATTTTCTGATCTAGATGCCTAGCATCCTGGCATCCTTGCACCTCATGGTTGATGACACGGGGGAAGGCTGGGCTGTACAGATGATGTTACAAGTTCATGGAAGGCAACCATGTCAATTGTGCATATAATGATCTTGCTGCACTTACCATATATAAAATCAATCTTTCATAAGTCTTCTCTAAATAATTGTCTATAAGTACTAATAAGAAAACTTCTGGCTTCATGTTAGTATTTCCCTTTAAAATTATTTCAATCAACATATGTATTTGCATCTTTTTTTTTCTTTTTCATAAGTCCGTCATGTGTTGTGAAATGTCCATGTTTTTCATAATTTCAACATTGACCAGAGGTACCTTTATACAATTTAGATAATTTCTCTGGTATCATATACCAATGGTGCTTTATATAAAAAAAATTTCTCTTGCATTATGATACCATGTGAACTTCACATCCCCACATTCTCTCCCATTGATCCATCTGTATGTTATAAACCAAATTCTTAGCCCATTTGATCATGCAATCTTTTGAAATGGAAAAAAAAACGAGTTAAAGTTTTCAACAAAGTTTATACATTTTTGCAGTCACATGTTCATCATTCGTACATAGCCCAGTTTCAAATTTCATGTTAGGTTCTTCAGTTTCAGTTACTTTTTCATCTATATTAAATCTTTCTCTTAATTGTGCATATGAAACCCATTGAAAACTGTCATCTCCATAAGTCTCAACCAGTAAAGATAATCTCCAGGTATGATGATGGAGATTGTATCTAACAACACCTGGAAGGCAATTGGTTCCTCGTGCCTATATATAAAACATAAATAAACATTATTTAGAAAAAGTATGTGGGAAATTGCATGTTTGAAGTTAGACAACTGTCCACCAGTTCTCAAGTCTCTAACAAAGGTTCTTCAAGATCTCTCACACAAAGTTTTCCCTTTCTACCTAAGACACATTTAATTAAAGATTCCAGAGACCAAAGTGGTGATTTTTCAGAATGCAAACTAAAGGTTCTTCAACAATTTCCTCTTTGCATTTAAGCATCAATTTAGAAATGAAAAATTTGTGTTTAGTTCAATCTGATTTTATAAGAAAGCCACTGGCGATGACAGCTGCCCTTCAGTCAAGGTACATTTCAGTTAGTGTTTTTCATGGCTGTAATGTAATGTCATAGTTTTTGCAGAAGTGGATTTTCTTTTTTTTAAAAAAAAAAAATCATGCTTTTGTGGTGAAGACAGACAGATGCCTTCCTGACCATAGCATGTTCATTGACATTTCAACTTGATGTTTTAATTGGCTGATTTGAATAAAACTCAGACAGGTTATGTTGCTCCATTTTATTTTGTGTCTCTCAACACAGCAGCCAAAAAAAGAAAGGAAGACAGTAGGACTAGGAGGGGCAGTGACTTTTCACCTTCCAGTTTCCCAGTGTTTGTTTGGGCCTTGGTGTATTTAAATGCATGCCTTGTTAATTTGCAAATTCATCTGATTGGGCCTAGAAGGGGTCTTCCAAAGTCATTTTTAATTGATTTGTTTGAATTTCCTCATATGCATGTTGATATATTAATTAATTAATTAATTAATTAATTGCCAAATTAAGATATTGCCTATCTTACTCTTAAGTGTCAATTCTGTCAACGTGTGTAGTAGCTCTTTAAACTCTATTAAAAGTGTATCATTAATGGAGATGCCCTGCACTCAGGTGTAGACCGGTCTATTTAGATCCTGTCGTTGTTTGCTAAATGTGTCTGTTAATGTTAGCAAACCTAATCTTAATGATTCATTAAAATTCCCACTCTCAGATATTTATTTGTTTATTTATTAAATTTATAAGCCGCCCACCTTACTCCGAAGATATTTTATGCAGCTGCGTATGTCGCAATATATCATATGTAGCTTGACATTTTGGAATTCTTCATCTAAGTAATGGCAAGTTGAATGATATTTTAAGGTTTTAAGGTTTTAAGAGTTGAAAAGGGTCTTGGAAATTATGAAATCTAACCTCAATGCACAACCTCTGGTGTTACTTTAAGCATCGTGGACTTCTTAATAAAAACCTCTGATGTTGTCACTAGTCCCACTAAAATAGTTTCTGGCTACACTCAAAGTTGCTAGGAAGAAGACTGGGTGATGGTTTTTAATTTTATTTAAACCAAATTGTTAATGCCATTTCTGCAGGTAAATTTATATAATCATTTTAAAGGGAGAAATAGTAGCACAGGGCAACAAATCCCTGCCATTTTTACACTGTGAGCTCATTTTATAAATCCACTTCTATGTGTTTGAACAGAAATGCTAACCACAGAAGAGGCTCTGTGGATGGATTGATTTCACATACCTACACCTCTGCTTTACCACAAAAAGACAAATTTATAAATTCAGAAATAGTTTAAGCCAATCCATTAGTCTAGAGGAAGAATTTGGCAAAAGGGTGACATGTGAATTTAACTGGTTTCTGGTCCATAACCAAAAATATCTTGTTCTTCAATAATTCATTAATATAAGCTTTCCAATATAACACCAAGGTATTGGGGCTGCAACTTCCAGGATTTCTAGACAATTTGATAATTATAGTCTGAAAACAACTAAAAAATGAAACTGGAGAGACTGCATTAGTATACCTAAGGAGGTCCTGCATACATTCTAATTGATTTAGATTTCAAACCTGTACAGTATATGAAATCAACTTAAAATTAAACCCCATTGAACTCTATTGCAGTAAAGCCCCATTACTTCTGCATAGGCATCAATAGGTTTGTATTATATTTTTGTTTAATGGCAGTATTTTCACATTATTTTATTTTCTTGAAATGATTCATAATTCCCTGTGATAATGGTATGAATGTGTGTGCGTGCACACATGTGTACTGTGTATTCATAGTCATATGTATATATGTATATAGTATGTCTCTCCAAAGTGGGATTTGTCTTTGGGAAAAATTATCACATAGAAAAGAAAAGAAAACACAATGGTATTGTTTATCTTTCCTTGTCATTTACTTTTCTGTTTCCTTAATTTCTTGAGGAAATAGTTGAACTTTTCAAGCAATGACATGACCTAGGTCAGTGGTTCTCAACCTTTTTAATGCCGCGACCCCAACCGGTCATAAGTCGAGGACTAAACCGGTCGTAAGTCAAGGACTACCCAACCGGTCATAAGTCGAGGACTTTCCCTGCCCGGGAGCGCCGCGCATGTGTGGTTCCGCCCCCTGCGCCGGCTGAGGTGTAGCTGGCAAGCAGCAGAGACGGAGCAGGCCGACCACCAGCTGGCCCAGCTCAAGGGAGGTAAGGCACCCGCCGGAAAAGGGGAAAAAAATGGCGGACAGCCTTGCTTGGCGACCCCCGTGAAATGGTCGATCGACCCCAAATGGGGTCGCGACCCATAGGTTGAGAACCGCTGACCTAGGTGGTGATATAATAATTTAAATATTTATTGAAATCTCAGGAATGGGAGGCAAAGGTAGATGGAGGGATGGATAAAGATGGGCAAAAAGATATTATTACGTGAGCTGGGGACTTTATTATAAATGAAAAAGGAATCTCCAGGACAATCTTTTACAGCCATGCTGTATGAGTTCATTAAGAAAGGTGATAAAGTGGATACGAAATACTGTTGAGGCAATGTAGTTCCTTCACGCAATTCACGAATTCACAGAATTCGCCCTGAGCCCTTTGGAAGAGCAACATAAAAAAACAACAAATAAGATTGTGGAGTCTCTGAAGGAATTATACATTATAGCAGAGGAGCAAACTTAACTTTTTTCTAGATGGCTGTTGTTGAAACTTCAGAAAGAAGTATTACAATACAAAGCAGGAAAGGCAGTGTCATCTTCTTCAGAGAGACTAGGATAGGTAGCTCTTTTATTGTTTCCTATTTTTCAGATTATTGCAAACTTATTTTAGGTATTACAGCATAGTTTTTATCTATTTCCTGACTCAAAAGTAGGGCTTTTTTTTGTCATAGAACGCCCAGAACGGAGTTCCGGCACCTTTTTTGTAGGGTAGGCAAGGTGGGTTGTATGATATGTGTGAGTTCCGGTACCTTTTTTTTTTTTTTTATAAAAAAAGCACTGCTCAAAAGTGTTCCTGATTTTCAACAAGAGAGATTTTGAGATTCATTAGAAAATGAGCTTAGACAACAAGAAGATTTCTGCAGCTTCAGGTTCCAATAGACAAAGAAACAAAAAACAAGGAAACAAATAAAGAGGGGATGAGGGGGAAAAAACACAAATATTTTAATTACAAAGTTCGGAGAATCACAGAATTCGCTCTGAGCACCTTGGAAGAGCTGTTCCTGGGAAGGTGAAGAATTTATAAGTGATCTGGGTTTGTGATCCATTCTTGGGTATGGCTTGTTTAGTAGTCATTAAGAAACTCTTCCTCTGATCTGCCTTTCTTGTGTTGTGATGCTAAAGGAAATGTTTCTTAGAACGATAGGTTATTTCATATTTCCCTACTGGACTGGGAAAATAAGTGGGATTAGTAACATTTAGTAAAATATCTGTCTCTGTGCTAAACAAAAAAAAATGACTTCCTCAAAATTCCAAAGACTTTTGTAGATATACCTTTCTACTATACTGTCTCCATATGAATTCCATGGGGATTTTTGGGGAAGAAGGACGACTGCTTTTACATCCTCCCAAAAGAAGTCGCCGTTTTATTTTTCTCTGCAGAAATTAATAGCAAGCCTTCATTTATATGGAAAAAATTAACAGCCCACACTCAGAAAATCCCATTAAATCAAATTCCTAAATCAGCTGAAATTCAAGGACTCACAGTGAGGATTAGCCTATCGCAATTTGGGTTTTGCTAGCTACAGATCTTTGTTAAGGAATACAAATAGTGTTTGCATCACCTCCATTATCATTGCTGGTATGTGGAAGAGGAGGGGCAAAAAGAGTCCAATTGAATGGTATTGTCTATGCGCATTTCTATTGTGGTGTAGTACAACTGATCTAGCTCTTCACTGCTAGACATTGCAGTAAGTAAACATGGACCAGGCAGAAAATTTTACCTACATTCCACTTTTTGTAAAAAACGCAACTCTTAGAAAATAATTTCTTTGTTTACAGGATTTATATGTTTGTGCATGTGTAAATCTAATCTACTCACCTAAAATATTTAAAATATTTGGAAACACATAGTTCACTGACAATTTAAGAACTAGAAAAAATTGTAGTAGGGCCATGTGCCTTCAAAATTCTGGCTATTAATGTTCTAGATTATCTCATCTAACCACAGGGATATATTTTCTTATGAAGTTGCATTTAAACATTTATTTTTAGATGAAAAAATACCTTTGCATAAAAACAAAAAAGTTTTATTTGGCTGGCTTACAGTTCAAGGGAATACTTAAATGTGGTTCAGTTATTGACATTATTTTTACAAGTGAAACCCCCCCCCCCCAATGTTCCTAAAAGTGGAACTCAAGATATTTGATTATTTTAGGATAGGGTTGAGAAAATCCATAATTTTGAAGATGATGTATGTGATGAAAGTTATGAACTGAATACCTAAATGGATAAATAAGAGCAATATTTTTTCAAGCCTTCCCATTGAACTGAGTCAGACATATTTGAGGGGCTGTCACAAAGAAGAGGGGGTCATGTTATTCTCCAAAGCACCAGAGGGCAGGACAAGAAACAATGTTTGGAAACTGATCAAAGAGTGAAGCAACCTGGAATTAAAGAGAAACTTCCTGACAATTAACCAGTGGAACAGCTTGCCTCCAGAAATCGTGGGCGCTCCATCACAGGAGATTTTTAAAAAGAGGCAAGACAGTCACTTGTCTGAGATGGTATAGGTCCTTCTGCTTGAGCAGGGGGCTGGACTAGAAGACCTCCAAAGTCCCTTCCAAGGTCCCTTCTATTCTATTCTATTCTATTCTATTCTATTCTAGTCTAGTCTAGTCTAGTCTAGTCTAGTCTAGTCTAGTCTAGTCTATTTGTCTCTGACATACAGTAGCCATTACCTGGTGTCAGATTTCTGTTTAGATTCTGTGATTCCAGCATTCTGGACCACCCCATATTGACTCTGAATGTGGAACTAGTCATATGAATACTGCCATTATATTCCAGAACTGAGAAAAAGTTGTCCCATAGTGATCTTTCCTTTGACTGGTGACCTGTTCGTAGGCTCATCTTTGCCAAAGAAAGGTAGCTGGCAAGAACAGCTGGTTATATACAGAAATAGGATGTGGGTGCTCTTAATAAGTGCTCTGTAGTATCATCCCAAAGGGAAAAATTAACTGGCTGAGTGAGGACCAGGTAGTTGAATTACATAGTGAACTGAAACAGAGTCCTCCCTCTATCTTTCCTCCCTCTCTCCCTCTCTCCTTCCTTCCTTCCCCCCCCCCCCTCTCTCTCTCTCTCTCTCTCTCTCTCTCTCTCTCTCTCTCTCTCTCTCTCTCTCTCACACACACACACACACACAC
>NW_015386503.1:47253-53321 GCF_001527695.2 Protobothrops mucrosquamatus | reverse complement strand
ATGGTAGCCATATTCCATGATATGTTTGGCTCCTTGCAAAGCACAGGAATTATGGGTGCTATTTAAAATTGCATTCAGCAGTGTCACTACTTGGATCTGTAAATATGTTAGAGATATTCATGAAAGAAGTATCCTATTGGTGCCACCTTCATGCTTAATTTCGCAGGGATTCCTAGAATGAGGGATCAATTGGAGCATTCTGATGAACAATCAGAGCAGAAACCCAATGTGCTCAAACTTTCCTAGCAGAAATAACAACTTTTAAAATGTCTGAAGATAAGAGGAAGTAGAACCAAAATCTGATTCCACACACTACACTAAGACCCTGTTTGTTGAATAAGCCACAGTGACTAAATTCCTACAAGACACTGAGCAATAAAGCAGGGCTCAACAAAATGTAATATTACATTGGCATTAGCTGTAGTGTGCAATATTTGGGGTTGATGTTTTGTTGAATGTGCAAAATATTCTTCCTCCTTACCAAAGTTCTGCAAGAAGAATCTAGGGACATCATGACAAACATCTGCACTTGTCCATGTCCTGTGACACCACGAAGGACTGGGAAGAAAAAGGAATCTCATTCAACTACTTCAGGTTTAGAAATATGACTCTTCCTTCTAGAGAGATTTGTACATGTAGGTCTTCCAGCTTTGCTCAATCCAGAGTATTGTTGTGATGCAATGCAAATCTCTGAAGTCTGGTTTCTTTAGACACAAAATTAATTGGTAAAATACCGCAGCTAAGTGATCCTCCATGCCTGCAGAGGTTAAACGGGTCATCCCGGTGCAGTCTCCAAGGCTATTTTCCAGGGACTTTACTTCCGACACTCCTAAATGAAGAATGATGATGTGAAGATCTCTTATTTATTTTGGAGGGGACTGGGAGTTGATTTTTTCTAATCAGAGCAAATATTATGTTTGCTCAGAACTTCTTAAAAGGCCTCCTTTAAAACCTGGATTGTGTGCAGGAGGAGGAAGAAAGAGAAGGAGCCAGAGGCAAGCTCTAAACAATCAAAAGAGCACTTTTGATACTTGGACTGACATTTGGCCACAATCCTAAGCATCTGCCTGGGAGTAATTTATTGAATGCTGTGAAGTAAACTTTCATGTAGAGCCACATAAAATTGCATCTCTTAAAAAGCCCATATGCCTTTCTGCAGTCCTGCATCCATCCTGAGCAGGAAGAGGTTCATGTTTCATTGCACTGAAAGTGTCAAGTTCAATTTAATCAAGAGAAACTTTTATCAGCTGCAGAAAATTATTGGGTTATGGGTCTTCTCTATGGCAATTGTCAACCAACTTGTTATTTATTATTTTGCTTCATAAAAATGCATACAAAAAGCTGTGCTTGGGGCAGATTTTATCGCTCGTATCAGGAGCTCATGTGATAGGTCAAGTTCATCTAGCAAAGAAAAAAAAAACTTCAAACCTGCCTGCCTGCCTGCCTGCCTGCCTGCCTGCCTGCCTGCCTGCCTGCCTGCCTGCCTGCCTGCCTATCTATCTATCTATCTATCTATCTATCTATCTATCTATCTATCTATCTATCTATCTATCTATCTATCTATCTATCTATCTATCTATCTATCTATCTATCTATCTATCTATCTATCTATCTATCTGTATCATCCATCCATCCATTTCTATCTCTACAGTATATCTATTTCCATCTCTGTCTCTGTCTTTAACTATGTGGGTCTCATATACTGTATACTCTCTTCTCACATACAAGTGGTCATATGACATTTAAAGAGATGTGGACGTGGCTTCACAAAGAGTAAGATGGCAAATGATGAATCATGTTGGGAGCAACTTCGATTATCTTTTTTTAACTTTTCAGAACTATGATGAACATTTAGACAATAGAATTTGCTTTCCTAGCTGTCCTATAGTACCTTACCAGCATCAAAAGAATTCAGTCCCCTGAATGAAAAACCTCAGTCCTTTTCCAGAGCTTCCCAATATAATTTTTTTTGCTGTAACAGAACTGGAGTCATTACAGAATTGACTTTACAGAATTGACTAGAGTCTGATATAGCTCCTACCAGCCCAGTCTACCTGACTCAAAGTGTCTTTTATGAGGCCATTCCTTTTCCCTTTTCCTCTTCATAACTGGTTGAAATATTGCACTTATTCTTTCCAGGGGAATGGACGAATATGGTTGAAATATAATTGTTTTTTTGTTTTTTTTACTGAAGTCAGATTGTATTGGAACTGTTCCTAAAGCCTTGATTTCTCAGGCCATCTACCCTATTAGTTAAAGGGGATTACGGAATCTTTACCTTGAATCCTATCCTCACTATAAAGACAGTTATTCCCGGCCCTCCTTTTATTTGAAGGAAACAAAAAAGACTTCAAATTAATCATGATTTTACATCTGGATAGATTGGTGTATACACCAGAGACATTTAATTTTTAATGAGTTTTAGCCTAGATTCTAATTTATATTTTACAATTTGTTAAATGTTGCTTGTTGACAACTATTAAGCTGTGCCAAATGTTTAGCTGAATAGAAAAATATAAACCAAACGGATGAATAAAGACACACAAATATTCCTTGATATTCCCTGTTCTAGAATCTCCTCCATTGATACCATTGATATTTCTGGAGCCTATATTCCAAAACTACAGGACAGCCTAGTCAAATTCCCTACCAACCAACAGTGTCTACAGAAATAAAGGCTAACCAGGAAGCCCATAACCCTCTTACAATACATAGGTAGATACAGTATTCTTTCTCAGTCTCACAGCAATTCCGTATTAACGGCCTCTCCTCTTGACACTGTCTATTCCATTCCTGCCACATACATAGAATAAAATAGACCACCCAGCCCTTAAATACAGATACAGATATCTATGGACGTCCTTTCAATAATTATTTTTAAATGTTCATATTTGATCCGAAGAGATCAGCACTTTCACATGTTACTTCCCTATTAGTTATTATTGTTATGGAACTTTTAGGAAGGCATCTGTATAGCATTTTCTCCTGTTTCTGATGGGTTCGGCAACCAATACAGAGTGAGAAAGATATCAATAAAAGCTATAGGAAGAACCACTAGAAGATTGTCTCAGGTTGTGATGTATTATAAATCACACCACATGAGGTCTGTCTTGTTGCTATGCTAAAACTAGGATGGAAGTCAAGCTGAACTAAAGACATGGCATTATTAGCAACCATGAAGCCAGACATGGCTCTCTGCATAGTAACTATTTTGCATGTCATTGTTTGGGCAGGAAAGTTATTTATGATGTTAATCCTGCAGAAAATGAGAAAAAAGTTTGAAGGCCCACAGGATATCATCTCTGGCCTGGCTTATTCTACTTCCACTGATTGTAGAACAAAGAATACACGATACTGAACATAATATGAACGATCATACATAATAAGCCAAACAAACAAACAAAAAACCTGAAACCACAGAATAGAAAAAAAAGTGCAATTCATGTTAATCTCAGGTACATGATTGCGCTGGAAAAATCTGGAAACAATCTGAATGACAACTATAGATATTGTTACATCTGCAATTATCCTGCTACAAAGGATATAATGGAGAAAGATAGAATTTCTTTCAAACCACCAGGTTTAAAATTAACAGGAACTTGTATATTTGACTATGCTATTGATTTGGGGGAGACTAATTTAAATTCTGAGGAGCCTGTATAGCTTTCTCCTACGTAGCAATGGACCCCAACTTGTGCCCTCTGTATAACTGAATTTCAACTTCTTGATTGCCCAGACATCATAGATATTACTTTTTATCTTAAGTGGATTTCTGGACATTGATTATAATAAGGGAGGGCACTGGAAGTTTTCTTTTTTAGGATTAATGAATAAATGGTTGAGGAAAAATCCATGGAAAATTATTTCAGTACATGATTACTGTGATGAGATTACTCTGTGCTCAGACATGGAAAGATTCAACACTACCCACTCTGGAGGAATGGTTGGTGAAATTGTCAGATTTTGATGAAATGGATTAATTGATTTCTTTGATTAGAGAAAAGACATTTTTCTACATTTATTGGTGACTGGGATGTCTTAGGAACTTTTTGTGTAAAAATGAAAAAAAATGAACATGTTATTTATGGTTTTGAAGATTAGACAGGATAGATTAAAGAAAGAAGAGTAATATGAAGTCATGTTAGATAGAGAAGTTAAAACATGTTTGTATTTATAACTGTTGTGAAGAATATCGGAAGCCACCTTTTAATATTTTTTTCTTTTCTATTTTTTCTTCAACTTTTTTCTTGCACCTTTTTTCTTTCTCTAACTTTTTCCCCCTTTATATTATTATATTATATTATATATACTTTATATTAGTTTGTGTTAGCTTTTATCTTCTTGTTTAAATGTTGTAATAAAAATTAATATACCAAATTTTCAATAAAAAATTAATATGCCAAATTTTTAATAACTATATAGATACCGAAAATGAGGGACCATAATAAAGGAAGGGTTGACTTCTGCACAGGGTCTGTTCAGAAGCTGCTATTAGTGAAGTAGAAAAGCCAGTTAAGGTGCATCAGCTATAAAATATATATCTAGAGTGGCTTTCTGTAACCCAGGACATGCCAAATTGGCCTCAACATGTGAATTAAGAGAGCAGTAATCCAATTTACTCAGAGAGCATCAGATTGAGGAAAGGTGGTCTACAACAACAACAAAACAAATCCTCTGAATCTCTTGTTTGGGTGGGCCCAAAAATGTCTGGAATGCATTAATGCCCAACATTCCACTGAACCAAAAAATTAATTCTCTTGTACAAATGTGGGTAAACCAAGAACAGCTGAAAGTTAATCAAGCACTTATCCATTCCAATCCTTTTAATCGCAGCCAGCTGCTACATAAAATTCAGGAGATGCAACAACCCGAGGCCAATTTCATAAGGTCAAGGAGAGAGGAAGAAGGCAGAAAACCAGAAAGGGCTCTCACCTTCCCAAAGGCAGAAAAGAGTTAATAAAATAAAAGTTGATGCTTTCCACCAAGAATGGGTTACAAAAACTTTAAAGCCTCCCAAATTCATCTGTTCCCATTTCCCGCAGCTGCCAGTTGCAGTAATACATGTATTTCATATTAAAACATTTGTTCCTACATTTAATACAATCCCCTTTTCCTAAAGAACATATCAGGTCTCTGCAACCATCTATACTGCATATATGTCTTTAATATTTTTAATCTCCTGCATTCCCAGTGTCCCAACATCATTAAAAAAAACACACACATCATGGTGCAGATAGTATTTACATTGGCGGAAGAAGCTTGTTTCTTATTACTTCTCATAATGCCCCTAATCATTTGCTCATGCCATTGTCTTTCTAGAAAATCATTGCTTTCCTGAGCAATTCACTATTTCTAGGTATGTTGAAACTGGAACATTTACAAAGTGGGAGTTTCTTTTCCACTCTTACCCCTTAATGTTTGTTTTGCTGTGAAATCCACCTTAGGAATTCTGGGTGTAATGTAAATGTGCCAGCCCTAGGATGTGGGGAAAATGTTCCGGCACAGTGGAGAATTTTATTTAGTTCCTGCATAAATCAGATTAAAAATAAATTCTGTGTCTCTCTCTGTCTCTGTGTGTGTGAGAGAGAGGGGGGGGAGGGAGGGAGGGAAAGAGAGAGAGAGAGAAAGAATATTTGTCCATCTGGGCAAAACATGCTATCTGTGTGTCTGATTTAAAATTCCTGAGCATTTATTTAGTCATGCTTATGACAAAAATGCTCTTGTCATGTTCCAACTGCATTAGTTGCTGCAGTGGTAAATGAATGTTTCATTCCATTCCCTTCCCTTCTTTAAAAATAAGAATTTGGGAAAACCTGCACATTTCTTAAACAGGGCCTGGGTTTGGGCCTGGATTTGGACTTGGCCCCCTCGGCCTAGAGGACCCGGTTGGAAGACCCGCGAATTACATCTTGCAGCCTGGCTGGTTTCTCCGTTTGGCCTTATGTTTGAAAGACCTAAGGGGATCAAACACCATCCCCACCTCTATGCCACGGACTCCCTTTTGGACTATGTACACGAAGACGGCCCTGCTGGCCCTGCGCGACTCACCCCTCGCGCAGGCCTGGCCC